>NC_084559.2:34078145-34130645 GCF_033978685.3 Nerophis lumbriciformis | reverse complement strand
AATAGCGTGGTTTACGGTGTCAAAGGCCGTCTGAAGGTCCAGCATGACCATGCCGCAGTACTTGCCCGCATCCACCTCATGTTTGATGTGGTCGGTCAGATAGAGAAGGCATGTGTCAGTGGAGTGGTTAGTTCTGAAGCCGGATTGGAATTTGTACATGAGTTTATTAGTAGAAAGGTATCTATTGACCTGTTCATAAACTATTTTTTCCATTACTTTCGAAATGGAACTGAGAATAGAAACAGGTCGGTAGTTACCAGGTTCTAATTTGCTACCTTTTTTAAAAAGGGGGGTTACGCTTGCTATCTTGAAATCCTTGGGTACTTGGCCTTGTTTAATTGAGAGGTTTATTATGTGTGTGATGATCGGAGCAATGGTGGTGGCAGAGTCCCTGAGGAATCTGGAGGGAATATTGTCAAGGCCGGTGGCCTTGTTTAGGTGGAGCGCGCTCAATTTATTAAGCACCTTGTCAGCTGAGACCATTTCTAATTTGAAATTGTTGTTGATTACTCCTAGCTTTCTGTAGAAGGCTTTAATGTGTTCTACACCAAAACGACCAGAGTGGTGAGACAGCTTGAGTTGTGGATATTCTGGTGAAAAAACCTCCATTTTATCTGTAATGAGGGAGTCACCCTCCTTGATGTTGATGTTGGTTAGTCTGGTTTTAAGTTTCTGGCTGCATCCAGGAAGCTGTTTGTTGAGAATTTTCCAGAGCTCATGTGGCTTATTTTGTTTTCTTCTATTTTATCGTTAATGTAATTTTTTTTTTAAGGATTTAGTCAGGTTGTTTGCCTTATTTCTTAATTTATTGCATTGCTTTTTGAGTGTTGAAAGGAGTGATTTGAGGTTATTATTGGGTTATTTATCTACTTCAGTTTTACACTTTTGGTATTCGAAGTATTTTCTGTCTCTGTCTTTTATGGCGGCTAATAGGTCTGGATTCATCCATGGTTCGGAGCGGGCTTTGATAGATCTTAGGGACCATGAATTGATTAATGTGGACCCTGACTTAAACAAGTTGAAAAACTTATTTGGGTGTTACCATTTAGTGGTCAATTGTACGGAATATGTACTGTACTGTGCAATCTACTAATAAAAGTTTCAATCAATCAATCAAACCTATAGACTGTATCGCTGTTGCTGCAGCAGCAGCAGAGAGTTTATTCTGTCTTGACACTTTGTATTGATATTTTGTATTACATTCTTCCCTTAAATGATAATGTTTACAGTGATTGTTTTATAAGTATTTTTTTATGTATGTCGCTTTGGATAAAAGCGTCTGCCAAATACTTAAACATAAATATATATAAACACCTGAAAGTCTGTATATTAGCTAAAACCGCCAATCTGTTTCACTGGATTCAGAATAAAACCAAATTCTGTCTTACCCAACAATGTTAGTATTTGAATATTGTTACTTGAAGACTTATTCCTGGTTACAATTATACTGTTAAGAAAGTATTGTCTTATACTTTGCCTAAAATGAGAATGCATCATAATCAGTGGCGGCTGGTGAATTTTGTTTACAACCAATAGTACGTTAATGTTAAATCTAACTTGTGAAAAGCAATCCCCCGATTCCTTTTTTCAACAGTCCGCTCATTTGAGCAGGAAAACGCTGAACACACTGCTCGCCGGCTCCTCATCACCACTTCAAGATGGCGGCCGAATTTCTCACGTCACAGGAGCCAATGCTGCGTCTACTTATAAGATGTCTATGGATAATAAGAGTATATAATAATGGTTGAGTAGAAATAAAATCGTTTGAGTACGCAGTTAATGTCCGTGCGTCCTTGGACATAGCACATATCAAATGTATTATGATAGTATAATTTTGATTGTCGAACTTTATCACTTTTAAAAACATTTATGGGAGGATTTTAGACAACTTCTCTTTCAAGTATTTTGTGATTTTGTTTGTAATATGTAGTTTCCCCTCAGAAATGAGATATGGAGTAATAACAAACCCTAAACCAGGACCCCAAAATGAATGATAACAGAAAACCAATTACACTTACAAATTCAGAATAATCATATAAAACCTGATCTTATTTCCGCTTGCTTGCACACATCTGTCCAAACTAATGAGGGTTTTTTCTGTGTGCAAGAAATGTATACTACGGCATCAGAATATATAATACGATACATAAATAATTGTAATTTAAACACTGATATTATGTATTAGTGTCCATTTGTAACTTTTGTACCAAACTTTGCAACATGATAACGTGATGTCATAGTAAGAATGAAAAAGAGTGACGATTTTAAACTCTCCCAACTTTACCAACTCACACAATGGGGGTTGCCTCTTGTTGCTCTGCACAGCTGCACATTGCTTTACGTATGGACGGAAGAGAAAGGAAGGAAGTGGCAAACTTCAACACCTTGTTGCCATGGACAACTCCGAGGAAGCCACGTGCACAAAATCCAGCCTTGCATCATCCTCTCTGTAGGTAGGAGAATCATCATAATTCATCTGTTTCACTGCTACTTGACTAAATATACTTAATGTACTCCCAGAACAAGCCTTGCACATATACTGTAGTCACTGTAAAATATGTCAAGTAGCAATTTATAGCAGGTTAACTGAAATGAAGATAAGAAATATAATTTGGGTTGATGCTGTTTCATTTATTTATCAGTGATTTAATGTCGCTTTGAAATGTGCATTACAAGAGAGATAATGATAATGTTACAATTATCAACAAATAAAGCAAGCATGCCTGATAGAAAGCTCTCAACATTAAGGCTCAACTTTTTAAAATGTGCTCGCTCAATGCTAATGTCCATTGGAGCTTTAGCATTAGCAATTTTACATGGCGATTTCAACACCTTCAAATTTGGTAAACAAAAATAAAACTAATATACATGTTTCCATTAAACAGCTGGAGTGTAACAAATACCATGCACACAGTATAAACAGTATGTAGGCCTCAACAAAAGACACGACTAAACACATTCAACTTTATGGCAAGACACTGAGGACAAACTGAAATAAATGTTTACTTGCTATATCTTAGTATACCCACCCCAAAAAGATAAATTATGTTTTGTTGGCTTTATTTAAAGACAGTGCAGCATGCACTGCAGTGCAAAACTGATCTCTGTGTATTGTCTGTAAATAGCTCCTTAGTCTATACACTACTGTCATCTATTGTCTGGAATTACAACTGTATGCAAAGTCTACTATATAATACTTGCAAGTGAGACTCAGAAGTGAAAGAAAACAAGATAATTAAACTGGAAAGCATAGTTATCAACAGCTCACTGTTCAATGTTAAATTTAAAAAAATGGTCGTTTACATACATCACTTTTGACGCTATGACGCCATCAGCAAGCAAGTCATCCTGACATCTACACAACTTTAAATTGGCCGAAACTCCTGTTGCCATATGAACTGCTGGTGTGCGTAAGTTTACACGCCTTTGCTGTGCTAATTTGGTGATTAAAATGACACATTTTATGAAACGTGCTTGTTGCTCTGGCAAAATATTGATGTCACAGTTACAGAGAAGGCATTGCAAATAATGCTATTAAACAATATATTCAAATCTTTTATGTGACAACTCTGTGACTTTACAGCAAGGGTGTCCAAACTGCTACCAGGAGGCCACAGCTTGTTTTTTTTATTGGCCTGGGACACATTCTGCAGACAAAATAAACACATCTCAGATGAGAACGTTAAAAAAACAAATAAAAATAATGCAATCAACCTAAATCCTGCCGATATGAATGAAATAAATAAATAAACTGAACTGAAAATCGGAGCTAACCAAATAGCTGACGATTTGTGCGTTTTACTGTATATGGTCTTTGTTGATTTCTATGCGTTCTGTGATGATAAACAGTGCTGAACTCACGTGCTTGATATGTTAGCTGAAGATGAGAATGGATGTAGATACATGGACGGGTGTTGCGCGAGACTAGCAGTCAGTTGACAGTTTATTCTTAAAACAATGCGAGAGCCAGGGCTGCCCGGTAGATAATTACCCCGGATTTGCACGAGATACGTAACGACTGCTTAACAGCAACACCGCAAACCGTCTCCGTGCTTCACCATCTATCATTACTGACCGGCGAGCATCTGTGACGGCCCTGACTTGACTTGACTCGTGGAAAAGACGACCGTTTTCTATATAAAACATTGCTGGTGGAGATTTCTGAATGTTTTCTATAGTGCTTTATCGGCGGAATAGATCATAACCCCATTACCTGCATTGTTAGCCGCCTCTTTCAAGCAGTTTTTCACTATTTAGAATACAGACAAGAGAAAGATGTGTGTTCTTGTCTCACATACTGTGAGAACTGTGAATGATAGGCAAACATTCTAAAAAAGTAGAGTCTTATATTTTATACGTTATATTTTAGTCAATTAAAATTAAATCAATTTAGATGACTAAAGTTTGACCAAAACGAAATAAATTTTTGTCAAAAGACGAAATTAAAACTACATTTTAAAAGTGCTGTAAAAATGAACACTGGTCTCTGGTGTGTGTTATGTAGTTCCTGCAGGTAATGAGTAGGTGGCACAACAACAAGGGAGGCCACTCTCCCCCTGTGGGTCTCAAATGCAGCTGTTTTACAAAGAAAGAGTCTCTCTCTGTATAGAACAATGCCCCCCATGACACTCCATCCCCATGTACCCCTCCTTTTATGCACTCAACCTCCCTGCCTTTCTTCCAAGTGACTGTAATCTGCCTGAGAGAAAGAGAGAGAGAGCGAAAGAGAGAGAATGGGGATAATGAAGAGGCGGGACTGTCACTAGTGTTTATGTGGGCTCAGTGCAGAATGTTTCGGCGTGGCGAAGTGAACTGACATGACTAATATCTCATGGAGTTCTGATATTTTGAAGGACAGGTTAAGTGAGGGAACGTGCAATCTTGAGGAATCATACTTGACCTGGGCACATCCTTGGTTGATGCCATGGGAGGGTCCCTCAGCCAGCACAGGAAGGGCTCCCCTCGCAAGAAGAGCAGCATGTAAGTTCCTCCGTTTGTCTTGTTGCGGAGCTTGATGATAATGCACATTCAGGAATAGCTGAGTCATGGGAGGAAGCCGATCTTGTTGATACGGCAGGAGTGGGAGATGAGCAGCTTTTTACTGGTTGTTTGTAGCTCGTCACAAGCCTTGAGCTGACTGTCATGCTTTTTGCATAAACACACCTTGTGATTTCCTCTCTTTGCTCTGACTGGAGTATTTTTAGGAGCGGCATTTGTTATATAAATAAAAAAGCGCTGCCGGGAGTGATAAATTATGCAGCCCTAACCCTCATTTCTGACTTTTAATCATAGAGTTGCTGTTCTATTTGTGTGTACAAGAATGGAACATTATTGTGCCTTTAAATCAGGCAGGCAGAGAAGAGTGATGCGTTCACGCATCAATGCACCACCCTTCTATACCCCGCTCTCTTTATTTATCACTAATCCTTTACAAAATAGAATGAGTACTTTGCCCCCCTTCTAACCCCACTGCTAATCCAAGTCATGTATTTTATGTCCATTTTTAAAAATATGATATTCACTCTTCTGTGACATGTATACATTATTAATGCATAGCTTTAGTCGCATTATGGATTATCGTTTCATTCAATCCCTGGGATCAGTCATGGAGAAGCATATGCAGGATAAAAAACAGAAAGCTGTACTCCAGGATGCCTGCACTCAGCATCTGGTCGAATTTTAGTTGGTGTTATGCTACACTGGATTTATATTTTGATCCACAAAAGCCACACACACACAATGTCCAATATCTTTACCAAGGATATTCAACTAAATTGTTTGTGTGGCTGCATCTTATTAGTCTTATTTTGTATATTCTAGAGAACCAGCATTCTCTACAGTAGACATTTGATTTTGGTCTATTTATTCTATCAGTTATAGCTTTTTGCTGTTTTCAAGCACCTTCTGCAAAAAAAACTATTCAAAGATGGCAGCACTCTAGTGTTAAGAATCTGCTGCAAAAATGTAAGTCTCTCGCAAGTTTTCTCCACACCGGTTGAATAGCTCAAATGATGGGTGAGCTCCTAAAATTTAACCCTGAGGAACACCACCAGAATAACTAAAGATGTTGAAATTTGACTAGTGTCTGCATCTGAAGTAAACAAGCTACAGCAAGACCCTAGTTACATAAATCACATTTAAGGTTAAATGAGGATAAAATGTCAATGCAAGGATCCACCAATGTGTTTACAGTAGTCCAAGTTCCTCTATACCAGGGGTTGGGAACCTTTGTGACTCAGAGAGCCATGAAAGCAAAATATTTGGAAATGTATTTCTGTGAGAGCCATATAATATATTTTAAGACTGAATTCAACTAAATGTGAGTATAATAAGCCTCTAAATGTATTCTTTTAAATAATGTTGTTATAATACTCAACATTAATGCAACTTCTGGTGCTGCACGGATTTGCTGATGGCTTTGTAGTCTGGTTGGTACTTGGTGAGTTTAAGCTTCATGCAGCCAGGGAAAAGAACGGCACTGCATTTATGTCCTTCACTTGCGTTTCCTCCACTTGGTTTGCCATCATGATGGTACGATCATGAACAGTTCTTGCCGACAGGCATGTCTTGTATCCGTTTAATTATCTTGTCTTTGTTCGGAAGATCATCAAAAAGTTCATTGGCTACATCCAGCATGAACGTTTTAGCATACTCGCCATCTGTGAATGGTTTTCCGTTCCTCACTATTGCTAAAGATCCAGCAAAACTAGCGGAATTATAGTCACCTTGCCGGGTCCATACGCGGAGTTGATGCTGGCTAGCTTGCACCCTGCTCAGTAGCTCTTGGCACACTTTCTTCCTGCTGTCTCTCGCAGGGTATTTTGATGCAAAGGTAGCATGGCGTGTGTCGAAGTGCCGCTTTACACTCGACCGTTTCATCGATGCAATTTTTTCATTGCAAATTAGACACACTGCAGAACCTGCTCTCTCCACAAAGGCGAATTCTTCGGTCCATTTGTCCTGAAATGTACGATACTCCATCTTTTTTTGTTTTTGCCATCTTCTTCGTCGAAGGGTTAGCTTTGAGCTAATGACCGCGCAGACTGATTCAAAAGGGGGCGTTTACCTGTTTACCCAGCAACGCCCAACGTAGGCTATTATCATCCAAATAAAACTGCTATTATCATCCAAATAAAACTGCCAACTGCAGCTCTGTACAAGACATGAGCAGTGGAAAATCTATGGATGGATTAAAACAAGCGATAATATTTTGTTTTATCTGAAAAGCCGAAATCCGAGAGCCAGATGCAATCCTCAAAAGAGCCACACCTGGCTCGCGAGCCATAGGTTCCCGACCCCTGCTCTATACTACAGGAGCATTCTTGTGTTCTTAGGAATTTGCTACAAAAAGGTTTGTCTCCCTAGTCTTGAGCTGAATTTGGATTCGGCCGCAGGGCCACCAGTTGAATAACCCTGCTGTAGACCTTCATTTCGAAGGAAAATGGCCTGGATTTGGTTAGAGAGCTGTCCTAAGTGGCCCGTAAATGTTCTGTTCAGAGAAATGTGCGTGATGAATGCATGAAGACAATGCTTTGTGTATGCATATCAAGAAACAGTAAATTGGCTTGAATAAAAGTAAAACTCACCTATGACTTAAGGCTGGATATCTTGTTCAGCACTATATTTGTAAAGACTGTAATTACTTATCCTGCTTTAGTGTGTTACTTCTTCTTTGTGCATGCATGTGTGCACAATGCACATGTGCTATTGTCCGGGAGTTGTGTGCTCTGGTGTCCCTGTTGTAGTCGCGAACAAAAGCTCAGTTGGTGATTTTCTGTATTACCTCTCCTTCACTTTTGGTGTCAACTTTCCACGGTTACAGTATTACCCAGCATAGATGGAGGGAATCAAAACTACATTTAAAGTTTTTATGTGTGTTTTCAAGGAGGGCTCTTGTGGACCAACACCTTAGTTTATTAACTGACTCTGGAAGTGATTTGCCTGTTTACAAAATACTCAGCAATTTACACTTAATATTTATGAACCATTTTCTCCACACATTTATAGTAATACTTTATTCTCAATGAAGAGAAATCAGCACAATCAAACGATGTATTATTTACTTCTACTTTTTTGTATTCCTAAAATGTAGGTATACTCTACGGACACTAGATGGCAGCATATTTCAAATGATCATACCTAAGTAAATAGTTTAATTCTGTGTGATGAAAGTATAATAAAAAAATATTTATATCGCTAGAATATTTAAATATAATTGGTATTCTAAAAGTAAAAAAATCTGAAATGCATCTACAAAAATAATTTATTTTGATATGATGGCAAGAAGAAAATACTGTACTTATTTCCCTTGAGTAGGACTGTAGAAGCATACATGTAGTGATTATATATTCAATAACACTGTGGAACGAATGAACATATGTTTGTTGCCTCACATTTTAGACTTGATATTCAATATTAATATATTACTGAATAAGAATATGTTCTTCATAGCAGGTTTAGATTTTGAGATAATGTCCTTATCAATAACTGCAGCTTTTATCAGCTCCTGTATTTCTGTAAGGTCAATCATTATACCACTGTACAAAGTAGTCTATAAAGGCATCATACATCATCATTCATTGGGCATAAACCAATTTATTATTCAAAAAGGCAATACTGTTTTATAGACATGTTTGTGTACTCTAACAGTTAGATATATCACACCTCAGTAAATATAGTCAAAGGAGAAAAATATGTATTTTTGTTACAAATTTCACCCCCAAAAATCTTAATATATACTGCACCAAGTTTTATGTTCCCTTATGAATTTATTAAAAATAATCTTATCCATCATTAAGTGAATCATAACTGACTTTAACTATTTATGAAGAGAGCTGTTGTATTTACAATGTATTGATGTAAATTGTGTACCAATTAAGAACAGGAAGTGAATATATGTGTCAGTAATTGCTATAAAGTGAAAAAGGGGGAGGATTAGATAAGCTTTACTTTTATTACTCCTTTATGGGCATGTAGTTAATAAAAATATGTAAAATATGTGATGTGCGTGACCCGAGGGTCGCTGGTTCAATCCCCACCTAGTACCAACCTTGTCATGTCCGTTGTGTCCTGAGCAAGACACTTCACCCTTGCTCCTGATGGGTGCTGGTTAGCGCCTTGCATGGCAGCTCCCTCCATCAGTGTGTGAATGTGTGTGTGAATGGGTAAATGTGGAAGTAGTGTCAAAGCGCTTTGAGTACCTTGAAGGTAGAAAAGCGCTATACAAGTACAACCCATTTATCATTTATTATTATGTATCATGTTGATCCTGTATACATGTTCAAAATAAATTTCAACCAACAAACAAATGTTTTCAACCCAATTTTTTGTAAATTTTGATGTGTGAATGTGAGTGTGAATGTTGTCTGTGTTGGCCCTGCGATGAGGTGGCAACTTGTCCAGGGCAGGGTTTCCTGCAGCGCTTTGTGGTTAAGGCGGCCGCCTTAACAACAAAGAGCCACCGCCTAAACTAAAGTCTTAACAAGCTGCTCTGCTTAGTTCTGCATCTGCCTCTGTCAGTATGTCTCTGCAGCACCCAACATTGTCCCACCCACAGAACCATCTGATTGGTTACACGCAGAGCGGTAACAGCCAATCAGTAGTGCATATTCAGAGCGCATATAACAACCAATCAGCAGTGCGTATTCAGAGCGCATATAACAGCCAATCAGCAGTGCGTATTCAGAGCGCATGGAGTCAGTGTTCACGACAGAGGCAGGCAGAGACGAGAGACGGTGCGGGTGAGCAGATACGTGTTTAGCAGGTAAACATAAGGCAGCGGACTCTCTCCAAATTATAATAAACACCTCCTAGTCAACTACTAGTAACATCACTATGAGCCCGTTGACATTCTAGAACCATAAGCGGCAGCTCAGCTCGCTCGCAGTCCTTGAGGTGAAAGCTAATTAGCTTTTAGCGTAACGTTAGCTCACTGTGCGGTGTGTGTGTGTGCGTGCGTGTGCGCCCCACATTAAACGGACAGCAAAGCCCTGTCTGTCTGAGAGAAAGACAAGCATTATTGACCTACAGTTGTTATTTCACTTGACCTTTTTCTGTGTCGATTGAGCTATGTTGAAGCAGTAAAAGATGACATTATGTTAAATGAAGAGTTTCCTGAAGCTGTCTCTGATAGTTGATATACAAACCCCATTTCCATATGAGTTGGGAAATTGTGTTAGATGTAAATATAAACGGAATACAATGATTTGCAAATCCTTTTCAACCCATATTCAATTTAATTCCACTACAAAGACAAGATATTTGATGTTCAAACTCATAAACTTGATTTATTTTTTGCAAATAATAATTAACTTAGAATTTCATGGCTGCAACACGTGCCAAAGTAGTTGGGAAAGGGCATGTTCACCACTGTGTTACATCACCTTTTCTTTTAACAATACTCAATAAACGATTGGGAACTGAGGAAACTAATTGTTGAAGCTTTGAAAGTGGAATTCTTTCCCATGCTTGTTTTATGTAGAGCTTCAGTCGTTCAACAGTCCGGGGTCTCTGCTGTTGTATTTTACGCTTCATAATGCGCCACACATTTTCGATAGGAGACAGGTCTGGACTGCAGGCGGGTCAAGAAAGTACCCGCACTCTTTTTTTACGAAGCCACGCTGTTGTAACACGTGCTGAATGTAGCTTGGCATTGTCTTGCTGAAATAAGCAGGGACGTCCATGAAAAAGACAGCGCTTAGATGGCAGCTTATGTTGTTCCAAAACCTGTATGTACCTTTCAGCATTAATGGTGCCTTCACAGATGTGTAAGTTTCCCATGCCTTGGGCACTAATACACCCCCATACCATCACAGATGCTGGTTTTTGAACTTTGCGCCGATAACAGTCTGGATGGTTCGTTTCCCCTTTGGTCCGGGTGACACGATGTCGAATATTTCCCAAAACAATTTAAAATGTGGACTCGTCAGACCACAGAACACTTTTCCACTTTGCATGAGTCCATCTTAGATGATCTCGGGCCCAGAGAAGCCGGCGGCGTTTCTGGATGTTGTTGATGAATGGCTTTCACTTTGCATAGTAGAGCTTTAACTTGCACTTACAGATGTAGCGACGAACTGTATTTAGTGACAGTGGTTTTCTGAAGTGTTCCTGAGCCCATGTGGTGATGTCCTTTAGAGATTGATGTCGGTTTTTGATACAGTGCCGTCTGAGGGATCGAAGGTCACGGTCATTCAATGTTGGTTTCCGGCCATGCCGCTTACGTGGAGTGATTTCTCCAGATTCTTTGAACCTTTTGATGATATTATGGACCGTAGATGTTGAAATCCCTAAATTTCTTGCAATTGCACTTTGAGAAACGTTGTTCTTAAACTGTTTGACTATTTGCTCACGCAGTTTTGGACAAAGGGGTGTACCTCACCCCATCCTTTCTTGTGAAAGACTGAGCATTTTATGGGAAGCTGTTTTTATACCCAATCATGGCACCCACCTGTTCCCAATTAGCCTGCACACCTGTGGCATGTTCCAAATAAGTGTTTGATGAGCATTCCTCAACTTTATCAGTATTTATTGCCACCTTTCCCAACTTCTTTGTCACGTGTTGCTGGCATCAAATTCTAAAGTTAATGATTATTAGCAAAAAAAAAAAAAAGTTTGTCAGTTTGAACATCAAATATGTTGTCTTTGTAACATATTCAACCCATATTCAACTGAATATGGGTTGAAAATGATTTGCAAATCATTGTATTCTGTTTATATTTACATCTAACACAATTTCCCAACTCATATGGAAACGGGGTTTGTAAATATAAATGGAATACAATGATTTACAAATCCTTTTCAACCCATATTCAATTGAATGCACTACAAAGACAAGTTATTTGATGTTCAAACTCATAAACTTTTTTTTTTTTTTGCAAATAATTAACTTAGAATTTCATGGCTGCAACACGTGCCAAAGTAGTTGGGAAAGGGCATGTTCACCACTGTGTTACATGGCCTTTCCTTTTAACAACACTCAGTAAACGTTTGGGAACTGCGGAGACACATTTTTTTAAGCTTCTCAGGCGGAATTCTTTCCCATTCTTGCTTGATGTACAGCTTAAGTTGTTCAACAGTCCAGTGCAGCTGGGATAGGCTCCAGCACCCCCCGTGACCCCGAAGGGAATAAGCGGTAGCAAATGGATGGATGTATAACAAGGTTTTCAAAGTGTGGCACAGTAATTCCACGTGGAGATAATATAACACAATACAATACAACAATGTTTAAAAAATAAAGCAAGGCTATATTTACTGTATATTGCTAAAGTATGTAATTTTATTCTTAATTTAAATTAAGTGTGAAATTAGAATACAGTAGCATAAACATATCAAAAACTGTATTGTACTTTGTCAGCGTATTTTGATAGTGGATATACGGTAGTCCCAGCAAGATGAAACCTGATTTACTTCCTTGTTCTTGTTGTAAAAAGCGACTTTCAACTTTGTGCAAAATTTTCGAAACAAAGCATATAAATATAAAAATATGCATTTCATTTGACTTGTTTGTCCTCCTGATGGTGCTGTTGGAAAGCTTAGTATTTGGTAGTCATGTGTCATTTTCAGACAAGCTTACAGTTAAGTGATCAGAGAAACGTTCACCCAATGGTGGCGCTAGATGAGAGCTCAGCTGTCTGTCATCAAAGGGGGATTGAGCATAAACAATCTGAGACATTTGAAAATCTTGTCATATTGTCTTTCTACACACACACTGCACACAGATAATGATCTCATGCAGTATCGGGTCTGTCATTGCTGCTTTATTATTAGCTCATAATAATAAGCACAGATGCTGCCATCAGTCACAGTATAATTGGTGATTAAGGATGGACATTGTTGCTGGATTAACTAGCAAACGTAGGTTTAACAGAAACTATGTTCTTACTGAGTGTTAAGATGGCAGACTACGTACTGTACATGTGTGTGGGTTTGTTTCCCCTCTGTGAGCTATTTGCGTTCTCTAGTTATTGCATAAGAGCCGTTTCTGCAGTTCCTTCTTTGCATTTCCTTCCATGTTGCTGTTCTTCATGTGTGAAAACTGTGTGATTTTTTTTGTTGTTGTTTTGTCTAGAGGCTTACGAACAAGCGGCTTCCATCCTGTCTGACACTGAAAGTTTGTCCTCCTCAGGATAGACACGTTTGTCCTCTCCTCTGTCTGTAGACAATGTCAGGAATTCTAAAAAGACTTCAGAGTTTTTGCCCCATTTTCAGTGTCAAAACTGCAAAAAGTCCCAATCAGTGGTATCACACGTATTCCGCTGAACAGGGCCTCTTTCTCTGTTCACCAGTGTGTGGTGTCATTTGTGAGCGGTCGGCACACATTGCTTCTCCTTTTAAATCTTATTTTAAATATATAATTTTTATATTTATGCTGTGCAATTAAGTAGTTGTTAACGTTGTTCCCACTTCCTCATGTTTTATTGGGGATGTGTTGTTATTTTTCAAAGAGTACGTCTCATCTGGCCTAGTTTCTGTGCGGTGTATGTGTGTTGAGAGAGAGAGAGAGGGATGCCTACACTTACATAAGTGACCCATGAGCAGTGAGTGTGAGCAGGGAGGAGCGCTTGTGTCAGTGTGAGTCGCCATTATTGTCAAATCTAGGCTTGCTTTATTGATGTTTGCTGTCTGCCCTGGATAATAGTGAACAATAGATCCTCTGTGGGACTGTTCACACATCAGTGCAGTAACAACTACATTAGCAGTTCAGACACACTCTACTATAGCTATACTAGAATGGTCCGAAAAATGAAAGTACAGAAGGCAAAGCACTTTTTAAATGTATTTTTTTAAAACACATTTCCTAATTTTGAATATGAACACATACTTTATCATTTAACCCTGACAACAATTTACAAATGCTGATGTTTGATTAAAAATATTCTGACGTGCCAGCCGAGACTTTATTACTCCAATATGCAAATTAAAATAGGTGTCAACTTCCATGCACCAAGGGCCCTATTCTCCTATGTGCTTAAGTGTTTTTTATGCGCTTGAAATGACGCAGGTTCTCTTAGGCCCCGTTTACACTAAGCCGGATAAGGTTATCCAGGGTAAATCACACCAAACCTTATCCGTGTCCACACACAACAAAGACCCCTGGCCCCCTCCGTCCGCCGGCGCAACACGACCCAGTATGCATGCGTGGAAAATGCGCACGTCATAGTCATACTTAGTGTAGCCTTAGGCCGTGTCTACACTAAGTCGTTTAACCCCTTAAATGAATAATTATTTAGCCTAAGCCCCATTTCAGCCACACTAAACCAGCGTTTAAGGTCCCCCTCCTCGGACAAATTTTTACACGGTTAAGTGCGGCGTGCATTTCTTGAATCTCCGGCACTTAGCTTTGTATGGACTCATTGATCGTTTACAAAGTGAGTTCGGAGAGGAAGTGACACCAGAAAGACCGCCCCCACACAGGAAGTGACGCCAGAAAGAACGCGCCACAGCCAGCTTCATGATAAAGCGGTTTCGTAGCTCGGAGCTACCCACTGGAAATATGAAGGCGAGTCATCCAGACATGCTGTGTTTCTCCTTCTACAAACCCCGTTTCCATATGAGTTGGGAAATTGTGTTAGATGTAAATATAAACAGAATACAATGATTTGCAAATCATTTTCAACCCATATTCAGTTGAATATGCTACAAAGACAACATATTTGATGTTCAAACTGATAAACATTTTTTTGTGCAAATAATCATTAACTTTAGAATTTGATGCCAGCAACACGTGACAAAAGAAGTTGGGAAAGGTGGCAATAAATACTGATAAAGTTGAGGAATGCTCATCAAACACGTATTTGGAACATCCCACAGGTGTGCAGGCTAATTGGGAACAGGTGGGTGCCATGATTGGGTATAAAAACAGCTTCCCAAAAAATGCTCAGTCTTTCACAAGAAAGGATGGGGCGAGGTACACCCCTTTGTCCACAACTGCGTGAGCAAATAGTCAAACAGTTTAAGAACAACGTTTCTCAAAGTGCAATTGCAAGAAATAGGGATTTCAACATCTACGGTCCATAATATCATCAAAAGGTTCAGAGAATCTGGAGAAATCACTCCACATAAGCGTCATGGCCGGAAACCAACATTGAATGACCGTGACCTTCGATCCCTCAGACGGCACTGTATCAAAAACCGACATCAATCTCTAAAGGATATCACCACATGGGCTCAGGAACACTTCAGAAAACCACTGTCACTAAATACAGTTCGTCGCTACATCTGTAAGTGCAAGTTAAAGTTCTACTATGCAAAGCGAAAGCCATTTATCAACAACATCCAGAAACGCTGCCGGCTTCTCTGGGCCCGAGATCATCTAAGATGGACTCATGCAAAGTGGAAAAGTGTTCTGTGGTCTGACGAGTCCAGACGAGTCCACATTTCAAATTGTTTTTGGAAATATTCGACATCGTGTCATCCGGACCAAAGGGGAAGCGAATCATCCAGACTGTTGTCGACGCAAAGTTCAAAAGCCAGCATCTGTGATGGTATGGGGGTGCATTAGTGCCCAAGGCATGGGTAACTTACACATCTGTGAAGGCACCATTAATGCTGAAAGGTACATACAGGTTTTGGAACAACATATACTGCCATCTAAGCGCCGTCTTTTTCATGACGCCCTTGCTTATTTCAGCAAGACAATGCAAAGCCACATTCAGCACGTGTTACAACAGCGTGGCTTCGTAAAAAAAAGAGTGCGGGTACTTTCTTGACCCGCCTGCAGTCTAGACCTGTCTCCCATCGAAAATGTGTGGCGCATTCTGAAGTGTAAAATAAGACAGCGGAGACCCCGGACTGTTGAACGACTGAAGCTCTACATAAAACAAGAATGGGAAAGAATTCCACTTTCAAAGCTTCAACAATTAGTTTCCTCAGTTCCCAATCGTTTATTGAGTGTTGTTAAAAGAAAAGGTGATGTAACACAGTGGTGAACATGCCCTTTCCCAACTACTTTGGCACATGTTGCAGCCATGAAATTCTAAGTTAATTATTAATTGCAAAAAAAAAATAAAGTTTATGAGTTTGAACATCAAATATCTTGTCTTTGTAGTACATTCAATTGAATATGGGTTGAAAAGGATTTGCAAATCATTGTATTCCGTTTATATTTACATCTAACACAATTTCCCAACTCATATGGAAACGGGGTTTGTTCTTGTACAGACGCTTGTGGAAATCACCCATGAATACCTAAAGGGAAAGCGATTGAAGCTATTTCGGATACAACACTTCTCAGACGGCAAGATAACTTTCCAATGTCTGGCCGGGTCAGCTGTGATGCTACTTAGCGAAAAACTTTGTCCATTTGTCGAAGGAGAGACAACGAGAATGCGAGCTCCCTTGGATGTGATAAAAAAGACAGCGTGTGCTTTGTATTACCTGGCCGTCGAGGAAAAGGGAGAATGCATTTAGACTGGCAAAGCAGACTGTATCAGTTATGTCGCCGACTCAACGTCTAGGTCCAGAGTATATAAAGTCTCCAAAAACGAACGGGCAATGAAGGTGAAGGCAAAAGAGTGAGGAGTGTCCTGACCAGATATCTAAATCCCTGGATTGATTAATGTTAAATGTTCTTTATCACATTGTTTACGTGTCTAATAAAGATTTGATTAATTTATGATGTCTCCGGTGTGATTCACTACAATAGGGCCCCACAGTACATTGGATTGTAGTTAACTGAAATACCACACTGGATATTGTTCAGATAAGTTACATTTAAGAACTTGCACACAAAGCAACACTGGAAATGACTATGACGTGCGCATTTTCCGCGCATGTGTACTAGGTCGTGTTGCGCCGGCGGACAGAGGGTGGCATTGTTGTGTGTGGACACGGATAAGGTTAGGTGTGATTTACCCTGGATAACCTTATCCGGCTTAGTGTAAACGGTGCCTTATTCATAGTATCCCATCGAGCCTGCAGACATGCCCCCCATGCGTAAGTGAGGCAAAAGTGTTTAGTAGTGTCCCGACACCAATATTTTGGTACCAATACCAAAATGTATTTCGATACTTTTCTAAATAAAGCTACAAAAATGGCATTATTGGCTTTATTTTAACAAAAAATCTTACAGTACATTAAACATGTTTCTTATTGCAAGTTTGTCCTTAAATAAAATAGTGAACATACTAGACATCTTGTCTTTTAGTAGTAAGTAAATAAACAAAGGCTCCTAATTTAGCTGCTGACATATGCAGTAATATATTGTGTCATTTTCCATTCTATTATTTTGTCAAAATTATTAAGGACAAGTGGTACAAAATTAATTATTAATCTACTTGTTCATTTACTGTTAATGTATGCTTACTTTCTCGTTTAACATGTTCTTTCTACATGTAATAATCACTTAATTCTTCTGTTGTTTGGATACTTTACATTAGTTGTGGATGATACCACAAATCTGGGTATCAATCCAATACCAAGTTGTTACAGGATCATACATTGGTCATATTCAAAGTCCTCATATGTCCAGAGACATATTTCTTAAGTTTATAAACCTATTTTAAAAGGAAAGATTTTGTGATGCTAAAAAATATTGATGCAATCATAGTAGTATCGACTAGATACGCTCCTGTACTGTACTGTACCTCGTATCATTACAGTGGATGTTAGGTGTAGATCCACCAATGGCGTTTGTTTACATTGTGACGCCGGTGAGCTACGGCGTGTAGTGAAGCATGTTTAGCTATTCCTTGTCTTGCAGGATGATACTTGTAAGAAACTTGCTTTATTTGTCGCCATGGAGGCGAGGATTAGTGATTTAGAAGTAGCTGCAACACTGCAGACTGTGGATGGACTTTAGCCGCTAGCTAGCTAGCCATGTCATAAAGCACCTCTTCCTGAGGGCGTTTTAGTGTTATAGTTTCACCTTTATCTTTAGTTTTTAAGCCAAAATGCGTCCGTTCTCCTTTTTCTGTCTACACACTGTGTCTGCTTGTAAGTACTCTGTGATTGTGCGCTGCTGAAGATGGTCGTCTGCTTGTAAACCAGCAATGACGCGACGCGACGACAACAGGGGGAGGGGGTGGGGGACCGGTACTTTTTAGAGGGGTATAGTACAGAATATGATTCATTAGTATCGCGGTACTATACTAATACCAGTATACCGTAAAACCCTAGTGATTAGTCATGTATAAAGGCAGGCTCAATGAGGCGGACTTTGATGTGAGGCCTTTTTTTCTTGGCTGTGTGAAAATTGCTGAACATGGAGTTTTCCTACCACTTGTGAATGTCATTGAAATTCATGAAAAACATAACACTTTAAATTTGAAAAAGCTGTGTCAATCTTGTCACATGAATGTGTGTCGCATAGGTGTGTGTAGGTATATGCACGCTACAACAGCGTCTTCTTCCTGGCTGGATGTGAATAATAAATTGTAGACCAAACTTAGTCCATCTATACATCTTCCGCTTATCCGAGGTTGGGTCGTGGGGGCAGCAGCCTAAGCAGAGAAGCCCAGACTTCCCTCTCCCCAGCCGCTTCGTTCAGCTGATCCCGAGGCGTTCCCAGGCCAGCCGGGAGACATAGTCTTCCCAACGTGTTCTGGGTCTTCCCCCTGGCCTCTTACCGGTCGGACGTGCACTAAACACCTCCCTAGGGAGGCGTTCGGGTGGCATCCTGACCAGATGCCCGAACCGCCTCATCTGGCTCCTCTCGATGTGGAGGAGTAGCGGCTTTACTTTGAGCTCCCCCCGGATGACAGAGCTTCTCACCCTCTCTAAGGGAGAGCCCCGCCACCCGGCGGAGGACACTAATTTCGTCCGCTTGTACCCGTGATCTTGTCCTTTCGGTCATAACCCAAAGTTCATGACCATAGGTGAGAATGGGAACGGAGATCGACCGGTAAATTGAGAGCTTTGCCTTCCGGATCAGCGTCTTCTTCACCACAACGGATCGATACAGCGTCCACAGTACTGAAGACGCCGCACCGATCTGCCTGTCGATCTCACGATCCACTCTTCCCTTACTCGTGAACAAGACTCCGAGGTACTTCAACTCCTCCACTTGGGGAAGGGTCTCCTCCGCAACCCGGAGATGGCACTCCACCCTTTTCCGGGCAAAACTTAGTTTCACTTGTTATTATAACCAACCCAATGTTATTTGTGATGTTCAGAGCTTGAAAGCTGTGTGTGGGTGTGTGCGTGCTTGCGTGGGTGAGCGAGACAGTTTTGACTGTAAAAAAAAATCAATCAAATCAATTGTTAGACGCTACATTATATATGTATTTTCTATTAAATAATCAATAATTGATTTATTTATATTTAAATGTTTTTGTCACACCCAGGCTCGGGTGAAGGTAATGTAACCTTTGCAAACCAGACTTTCAAATCAAGGATGGCAAGGCACGCAGTTGGTAACAGTTTACAAACATTTATTGAAATCCCAAAAAGTGTCAAAAGGTGAACGACAGAAAAAACAAAGCACCCACAATCTGTAATGTAATAAATAGGGGCAATATTAGTATCGTATATTATATATAGTACATTTATATTCTAAATACATTTCGAAGTTGCATGCGTTAAATAGGCCTATATAATTAATCAAAATAAGCATATTAAAAATAATCAAAAGATAAATCATTCATTATATCAAAATACATGTACTCATAGTCAAAGGTCAATAATCAAATATGTCAAAGTAAAGAATTAACTAATCATAACAGATTTAGCAAAATCAATTAGCATTCAACAAAACTCATTTAACCGGTTACAACACAACATAATCTCATCATCAAAATATTCACCTCAGTAGATGTTTGATGCATGGAGACCGAAACTCCTGCTCAGGACAGGGATCCTCCTCTGGCAGTGACCGACAGCAGACTGTCAGAAAAACAGCATTTTCCAACTTAAATAGCCCTTAGCCCCGCCCACTAGCTGGGACCAATTTGACAGGGGAAATTAAGAAAACAGTTATTTTGTAAATTTCACCATAAATAACCATCACATGTCTAAAAAGTATTCACATGGTACTTTTGCATGTGTAGAGCAGTCATTTTCGTACACAGTATATTCAGGCTTAGACAACACAACTTTTAAATGTCCAGTGTCCTTCTGTAACACCCAGCATTTGAAGATCATGGTTCGACCCAAATTTGGCCTAATTAGTGAATGCAGGTGTGGTCACCTATATAAAGCCCTCAACCCCACCCTGACTCTTTTGGTCAATTGTTCAGAGCCATGGTGAGTGACAGGTAACAATTTGTTTGTTGAGCACATGCTTTTCACTGGCTAACAAGATTGAATGTTTGTGTCCATGTTGAGCTTCCCAACAAATGTGCACGGTTTGTGAGGAAGTCCAAAGGTCAAACAGTGACAGTGTGGGGTCAAACTGTCACATTACCTCCCTCCTCTCCAGCGACAGCAAGTCCAGGGAGACGAGACAGGTAATCAGCTAGCAAGTTAGTTTTGCCAGCTCGATGTGTAACGATGAAGCAATAGGGCTGTAACGCCAAGTACCATCTGGTGACACGGGAGTTCTTATCCCTCATGGAGTTGATCCAGCTCAATGCACTGTGGTCCGTTTCCAGATCAAAGGTCCGTCCCAGAAGGTAATAACGTAGGCTGTCCAATGCCCACTTGATGGCAAGACATTCCTTTTCAATGGCAGAGTACCTAGTTTCTCTGGGATGCAGTTTACGGCTCAGATATAGAAGCGGTTGTTCCTCGCCCTCCTTTCCTTGGGCTAGGACGGCTCCAAGGCCCACACCAGAGGCATCAACTTGAACAAGGAATCGCTGGTTGAAGTCAGGACTTTGTAAGACCGGAGAAGAGCATAGAATAGTTTTGACATTCGTGAAGGCAGTTTCACATGTGTCTGTCCATTTGACTGGATTAGAGGATGCTTTGGTTGTCAGCTCGACAAGAGGAGCTGTGATGGTAGAGAAGTGGGGCACAAATCTTCTGTACCACCCGGAAAGCCCCAAGAATGACCGGACCTGCTTCTTTGTCCGGGGTCTAGGACTGTCTTGGATAGCCTTCACCTTGTCCACCTGAGGACGTATCTGCCCGTTGCCAAGATGGTAACCTAGGTAACACACCTCAGTTTTGGCCCACTCACATTTCTGGGTGTTGAGAGTGAGCCCGGCAGAACAGATCCGGAGCAGGACTTGACGCAGATGAGAGAGGTGGTCTTTTCAGGAAGTGCTGAAAACCACCACATCATCGAGATAGGCAGCAGAGAACTGGCCACACCCCTGCAGAACGCGATCCATTAGCCGTTGAAATGTTGCGGGGGCTCCATGGAGTCCGAACGGCATAACCGTGTAATGATAGAGACCCTTTGGTCCACGGAAGGCAGTGTACTCCCTTGACTCCTTCTCTAAAGGGACTTGCCAGTATCCCTTACACAGGTCAAGGGTGGTGATGAACACAGCTTTGCCGAGCTTCTCAAGAAGTTCATCAATACGTGGCATGGGATGAGCATCGAATTTAGAAACGGCGTTCACTTTGCGTAGGTCACTACATACCGTACTCGTATTGTCTTTTTTAGGAACAAGGACAATGGGGTTACACCACTCACTGTTTGAGGGTTCAATCACTCCTAGATCCAGCATGGTTTGGATTTCATGGTTGAGGGGCTCCACCAGCCGCTCGTGTTTTATTTAAAATAGGGACGGCACATATTAATGAACATATATGTATTATGTAAATATGTCACGTTTTAACCAAAGTTTAACTTCCGCTTCTAAAGTCCCCAGACAGGTTGGTGTACACTGTCATGATCTGTTCACACCAGATCATGTCTTATTTTGAGTTTGTTGGTGTTTTCCTGTGTTTAGTGTCTTAGTTCTTGTCTTGTGCTTTTATTTAGGTTGCACTTAGGTTATGCAGCACCTTGACTTTGTTTGTCAGCACAGTGTGTTCCCTGTTTGATTTATAGGCTTTTAATTGACTTTTGAATGTAGCAAAGTTGGAGGATTCCCTTACTGCAGATAGGTAAACCGTTCCACAGTAAGCATCCCTTGTGAGAAAAAAAAATGACCAAAGGAGGTTTTTTCACAGGTAAATAAATAAATAAATGATAAATGGGTTATACTTGTATAGCGCTTTTCTACCTTCAAGGTACTCAAAGCGCTTTGACAGTATTTCCACATTCACCCATTCACACACTGATGGCGGGAGCTGCCATTCAAGGTGCTAACCAGCAGCCATCAGGAGCAAGGGGTGAAGTGTCTTGCCCAAGGACACAACGGACGTGACTAGGATGGTAGAAGGTGGGGATTGAACCCAAGTAACCATCCGATTGCTGGCACGGCCACTCTACCAACTTCGCCACGCCGTACGAAGGTACCTCACAGTCTCCCCTGGTTATGGCCCTTGTGATGCGAGGTGTAGATGTTTCACTTGTTCTGTATTTAATGTAATCATTTAGTGGGGGCGGACGTAATCCATGTAGACATTTATATATCAGACATGAGCTTTTAAATTTTAAGAAATTAAGAAAGCTTAGTAGATTGTGTTTGAAAATAATATTACAAAGATGGTAAAGTAAAGGTTTCATTTCTAAAATTTTCTAAGCTTTTTTTTGTAGAGTGATTCTATTCTATTCTGGGTTTCCTGTCGCTGGCCTGCCTGGCTGCGTGGGGCTGGTGGTCCCTTGTCCCGTAGGCACTGCACCTGCTGTTTTGGGTTGGGCTCTCTGGGTGGCTGGGGCCATACTTTGGCTCCTACACACACTTGGAGACAAATATATTGTACATAAAATTCACATACATACTCATATACACACAATTATTCATACATATATACACACATATGTATATTCATTCATTAATACATACATACTTACCCACATACATAGGTACCTACATACATACATACATACACAAATACAGTACATAAAGTCGTGGTCAAAAGTTTACATACACTTGTGAAGAACATAATGTCATGGCTGTCTTGAGTTTCCAATAATTTCTACAACTCTTATTTTTTATGATAGAGTGATTGGAGCATATACTTGTTGGTCAAAAAAAACATTGATGAAGTTTGGTTCTTTTATGAATTTATTATGGGTCTACTGAAAATGTGACCAAATCTGCTGGGTCAAAAGTATACATACAGCAATGTTAATATTTGGTTACATGTCCCTTGGCACAAATTTCTGGCAAGTTCAGCTAAATTTTTTGGTTTTCTGACATGGACTTGATTTTTCAGCATTGTCACAACGTTTAAGTCAGGACTTTTGGAAGGCCATTCTAAAACCTTGATTCTAGCTTGATTTAGCCATTCCTTTACCACTTTTTGATGTGTGTTTTGGGTCATTGTCCTGTTGGAACACCCGACTGCGCCCAAGACCCAAGCTACGGGCTGATGATTTTAGGTTGTCCTGAAGAATTTGGAGGTCATCCTTTTTCATTGTCCCATTTAATCTCTGTAAAGCACCAGTTCCATTGGCAGCAAAACAGGCCCAGAGCATAATACTACCACCACAATGCTTGACGGTAGGGATGGTGTTCCTTTGGATTAAAGGCCTCACCTTTTCTCCTCCAAACATATTGCTGGGTATTGTGGCCAAACAGATACATTTGTGTTTCATCTGACCACAGATCTTTCCTCCAGAAGGTCTTATCTTTGTCCATATGATATCATTAGTTAATTATGGGTTTGCTTATGTGGTGTAATTTTTGGAATGTTGTAAAGCTAAAAAAGAAGCCAAACACACTTATTCATATTTCTTTGTGCATTCGAGGTACATAAATAACAGTGTATAACCAAAGATATATTTGGGCAAATAATAAGAATCAGCTTTAATGGCCAAGTATGTTTAACACACAAGGAATTTTGACTTGGTAGACTGTGCTCTCTTTGTTCAATGTAAGAAACAAAGAAAAAAGCACCAACAACGAGAGAGCACAATACCGCGCCATCTTTGTATGAAAACAAGAGGGACACATTTAAGAACACAAAGGACATAAAAGACCTTAAAAACATTGACAGAGCTGATGCAACTTGCTGCCATTTTAGCGGCGCAATTTCCACAGACATACAAAAGTAAAACACAACGAAAAACCTAAAAAATTAGTAATAAATAATACATGTTGCGCACACGAGGCATAGACAAACAACAAACAAAAACGCCATTTGAACACCCACATATCCCTTCATATTTATAAATTTATTAACAACATCAATTAAATCCATCTGTGACAGTGACGCAGCCTTGGAATTAAGTGCTGTAAAAAGGCCACAAAAAAGCCAAGTATATCGCAAACAAATGCCCCTAATTAAGATCCAAAGATTCTTATTGTCGATTTCTCCATACTCGCAAGACATAAGGACAAATTGAAACACCATTTTTCTCTCACCCTGTACTCTGGTGCAAAGTTCCCAAGCTAAAACAGTTTGTCGTTTAAAAATACATCGACAATCAAAGAGCCGCCAAGTTGTCTCCACAAAACAAAAACACTCACAACTCCCCAGCAGAACAACTAATTCTAGTTGTTTTTGCCACTCCTTTTTTTCTGAATTATGTAAGCACAGATATATTGATCTTTTGATAGTGTGCTGCAGTATAACACCGCCCAAAAAGTGCAGTGTAGTGATGACATTGGAGCAATCTGATTGGACAGTCAGTAAGTCTCTGGCAATGCCTGTTCAATAAATGACGCTAGCAAGTAGCGGTAAGCAAACAAGACCAAAAATTTGATGTTTCATTGAGAATATAGAACATTACGCACAGCGCTCAAAAATCTGTCAAAATATTTTAGTACGACTTTGGTAAGCTACAAAGGCGCACCGCTTGATGAATTGTCGAAGCATTACGTCTACCGTAGTCAGATGAACTGTGTTTCAACAAACAGGTATTGTTATGGTGTGTGTATAAGGACCCCAAAATGGCACCTCTTAGGAGACATATTATGCAAAACCAAGTTTTCTACCTATTGGTACCTGCTGTTGTGCATGTGTGATCTGCATAAGTCCCAAATATCTGCGCACGTCCGCCATTTTAGTTTGCACTGTCCTCAATTAGCTCCTTCTTTTTCTCCATCATCTTGTTGTGGGGCATTCAGCCTCTGCTGTTGCAATTTCTAATACAGAGTAGCGTATGCTTTGAACTTAATCTGTCAGTAGACTTGCTACGGAAATGCTAAGAACTGCAAGATGGATGACGTGGAGAAGAAACAGTCAAAGTGGAGGCATGTAAATAAGGCCGCCCAGAAAGAGACGGTCAGAAAGAGGCTTGAAGATGGTCTCTAAAACAATCTATGCAACATTTTGACGGAATAACCACCATTACATGTTATGTAGGCCACATGGAAGTGTTTTGAATATAGAAAAAAATCATAATATGACCCCTTTAATACGCCGTATAATCCGATGCACCCTATGGTATGATAAATACGGTAGTCCTGATCAGTGGTATCACACATTCCGCTGAACATGGCCTCTTTCTCTAAGTTCACCAGTGCGTGGGGTTATTTGTGAGCATGTAGGGTAGGTACATACATATATGACTGCGTGACGCATTGCCATCACAAAACAAAAACACTCACAACTTCCCAGCAACACAACAAATTGTAACTAAAAGTAAAACAATGTATTACTTTTGAGGTTGCACTACAGTATACCACCCACGGGCAGTGTGCAGTGTAGTGATGACATTGAGCAGTCTGATTAGATATTCAGAAAGTCTCTGGCAATGCTATGACATCACTGCTTCATCATTGCTTTTTGGTCTATGATCTCACCTTTGATCATCTTGCTGAAAAAGTTCAGTATTTGGCTCTTTTTAAAGACACTCAAAGCTACATGACTCTTTTTTATTCAAAGCAACGAAAGACATTGATTCTCCAATTAGTTTAACATTTTATTTCAGATGAGTTAATGACAAGACATTTGTTTTAATGATGCCTGTGAGTGCAGTAGTCTGCAGTATAAAACATGTGCATAGGCGCCCACATATGTACACAGTACTGTGTGCCTCATAAAACAACATTTTACGTCTTTTCCTTCCTATTTGGTCGTGTGTCCCAGAGTAACCCGAGTCGGTCGTCTCTCTGCCTCATAAAGGGGGAAGCTTTGCCTCTTGTGCTTCACAAGGCGGGGAGGAGGCGCTACAAAGAAGGGAGAGGCAGGCTCCCGGGGAAGCCATGCAAACATGTGGAAGCAGCAGAGCGACCAGCTGATCGTTCCTCCCAGTGAGAGGAGGAGTGACCACTGATGCTCCACTAATCTGCACCGGAGAGCAAAATCAGACGACAGAAACAGTAGCTGCAGTACAGACGGACAGGCCAGACGTGTTTTTGCCTGCAGAGGATGGGAAGGCTGGGGAGGAAGTGACACGTTCAAAGAGAAAACAAGAGCAGTTTATATTTAGAATCCTTCTTGGTTGAGAGGGGGGACGAACGCTCAGTCAGGAACAAGAGCCAGCGTTCTCCAACTCAGAAGCGGCGCAGTGATGTCCTGGTTGTCTCCGGTCCAGTGGGCCAAGTGGACGTGGTCGGCGGTGACGGGGGTTGCGGGGAACGACGGGCAGCTAGATGACAAGTAAGATACTCGCATTTAAGCTTGTGATGACAGTGAGCGTAAACACGGAGACAGTGGGGCTACAGGTGGGTCTGAGTGGGCTTAAGTCCAGTACTGTATTTGCCTAACTGCCTGTGTTTAGGCGATATCACTGATGACACTGTAAAAATGTACCAGGATTTCACAGCATTTAACAGTATTTTTTCCACAGTAAAATACTGTAATCAAAATGTACTGTTCTGACTTCAACAAATGGGTCATCACAGCAATTAACTGTTACTTCACAGTAAATGCTTTGATCACGTTACTTCACAGTAAAATGCTGTGATCAGTCCTCTGTGATATCACAACAAATTACTGTAAATTCAAATTGATTTGTCTAATAAGGGGATTTGTAGACTAGGTCGCACACTATTGTACAAATAAGTGGTGGTGTGCTGTAAAACTGAAAGCGTAATTAACTATAAAAATAAATCTGTCAAGTTACAGCATATAGTTGTAATTTTATTTTAGTGAACTGTAAAATCACAGCTGTGCAGTTACAGTAAATTGCTGTAAAGATATTTCACAATTCATTATGTCATTGTGAAAGTAATACAGTAATTTGCTGTGAATTTACAACGAACATTTTCACAGTGTAGCCCTCTATGCCTGAGTCACTCTGACAGGTGGTGGATGTACACACGCACACCCACCCACCCACCCACAGTGATGGATGCTGAGGTCCTTTGAGACTGAAACTAAAGTGCATCTTACAGCAGTGTTTCTTAACCATAGGGCGCCGCCAAAAAGATACCTCTTTCTCAGCTGTGGTCTGTATTGGCTGCAGCGCTACTCAGTTGTAATACACTTTTCAACCACGTGTGGCAGTAATGACCAAATGAGTATGAGTATGGCCAACTGGGTTTCTAAGTTTGTAGCAAACATTGCGCCCTGTAGTCTCACGAGGGGCTTTTGACCAATCAGAGAGAGTATATAATTCGACAAGATTGTGATTTGTAATTAGGTTAGACATATAATCTTCCGCCCGAATGCAGCTGAGATAGGCTCCAGCACCCCCCGTGACCCCGAGAGGGACAAGCGGTAGAAAATGGATGGATGGATATAATCATTGAGTATGAATATAAAATCAAGAGTAAGATTACTAATTCAGTGTTAATATTTGAGTGGGCTGCAGACCCCTTTGTAGTGGAAAAGTTGGGCCCCGAGATCAAAAATGTTAAGAACCCTTGTCTTACAGTATGTTATTATGTGTGTTTAGGGTGTGTAGAAAGATGAGTTCAGGGCCCCATTTGTGACTGATTGCAGAAAGTTGGGGGAGGGTTGAAGGGAAACCACAGTTTCCAATCCTTTTAGGTTTTTTTCCCATCCACTTCTAGTTTCTAAGTAACCATACAAGATTGCGGGCATGGGGCCATCACTGGGATGAGATCCAGAGTGCGTGTGTTGGATGTGAGAGTGCAGAGTAAATGGTGGATATGTATGATTAGCATTGTGAGCTTTTATCAGGAGTATGGTTAAGTTTGGCAGCTTTCTTCCAAATTCAGTTTTTCATTAAAGTGCGGGATGTTTTGATTTGGGTTAAAGTGTCTGGTAGTGATTCTAACTGTTTCACGGCTTTTCTTTTCACGCCCTCCACTGTTAAGCAAATCATTTGGGCTCACTGTTGAGGCAGTCAAAAGACTGCGTCTTTTGTGTGTGAACATGTTGGGACAGTGAGTCCCTACTAAGGGGCAAAGGATGCAGGTGGTCTGGTTGGACCTCCCTCCTGCTTTATTTCCTCACTTCCCCTTTTCCTCTGGCTCGAAATAAAGCTGACTTGTTTTTTTTAAACGCCGCTTTCTATTGTTTTCTGCTTATGCTAAGAAAACCATGAAATTCGGTCAAATAACACAACACTTTATCAATAAAAAAGGCTAAGAAAAAAAACTAAGAATATATACCTAATGTATTTTTGTTATATATTTTAGTATTCCCTCAATTTACCAGCTTAATTGGTTATGTGATGGAGCGCTTAAATCAAAACCATAGAACGTACTACTAACCGCTATAGTTTTATGAAGTAATGTAAAAATGTACAGTATTTAGCTTGGAGAGTGGACTTCTACGGTATCTCTTTTCAGCTACTTCTCAGTCAAACACATCATCTGCAGCTTCCCCATATTTTCATGGATAAATGTCAAGACGTTTATTATTTAACAGTCTTAGCTGGCGTTACTCATTTTGCTCGAGTATGGTGCACACTAGCAGTGACAAGTTGGTGACACGCCACACGTCATGTTTTTGATGATTTATTTTTTTAATTCAATGACTTAGGAAGTTTACTTATAGAGCCAAATTCGTACACAAGGAATTTCAAAGTGCTTTACAGAAAATTACAAGAAGGCAAATAAAACATTAAATGATCATAAAAATAATCATAATACCAATAAAATAATATAATCTGTAATAAATAATATAATCATCACAAAAGCACCTGGGATAGGCTGCAGAACCACCCGCGAACCTGAAAGCGACAAGTGGTAGAAAATGAACGAATGGATGGATGATCATCATAAAATTAATCAAATTCAAATCAAGGAGTGTAGATAAAATACTTTCAGTTGTCATATGCACAATTAAAAATGTTTTCAACCTGGATTTCTTCATTGACGTTGAGGCCTGTCTCAAATCTTCTTGTAGACTAATCCAGATATTAGGAGCAAAAAACTGAAACATAGCCTCGCAATGTTTGATTCTGACTCTGGGCACCAGCAGGAGACCACTCCAGAGATGGTTCATGTGGTTCTAACATGTCAGAGATGGTCTTTGGCACAAGACCATGAAAAGACTTGAACACCAGCAGAGCTGTTTTAAAGTCTATTCTCTGAGCAACAGGAAGCCAGTGCAGTGATCTAAGCACTAGACTAATATGGACGTATTTCCTGGTTCGAGTCAGGACTCGAGCAGCAGCATTTTGGATGTACTGCAGCTGCTTTACAGCTCAATTAGAGCCCAATGAGAAGGTGTTTACAGAAGTCTAACCAGTTGGAGATAAAGGCATGGATTAGTCTTTCTAAGTCTGCTCTTGACATATTTCCTCTGATCTTGGCAATGTTTTTAGGTAGTAAAAAGTCATCCACTTCTTTTTCACTGATCCACTTCTTCTCAGCACTGTCTTTACACTCACTTTCTTCCTTCTCATTGTTGGAAAACTAAGTTATGTCCATCTCTAGGATAGGATAACTTTACTTATCCCACAATGGTGAAAGTACAGTATGTGGTTCCAGTGCATGTTCAAACCGTCCACACAAAAATAACACAAAGGACATACAGTGCAAGACAATAAAGGAACAGAGTTGATGTAACCAGCTGACACTTTATCGATGCTATTTCTACATTGAGCTACAAAAGTAAAACCCATACAAAAAAAAACAAAAAAAACAGCAATAAATACTACATATTATGTCCAATATGTCCCAGATGTTTTGGGGCAGATCTTATGGGGTTCACTGTGATATTTACTATGCCATCTAATGGTGGGGATGCTTTTAACTCCCAATTTTTGCTTGCAACCTAAAACAGAGACAGTTCTTATCTGAAAACACTCGTAAGTTGGGGACGGCGTGGCGCAGTGGAAGAGTGGCCGTGCGCAACCCGAGGGTCCCTGGTTCAATCCCCACCTAGTACCAACCTCGTCATGTCCGTTGTGTCCTGAGCAAGACACTTCACCCTTGCTCCTGATGGGTGCTGGTTAGCGCCTTGCATGGCAGCTCCCTCCATCAGTGTGTGAATGTGTGTGTGAATGGGTAAATGTGGAAGTAGTGTCAAAGCGCTTTGAGTACCTTGAAGGTAGAAAAGCGCTATACAAGTACAACCCATTTATCATTTATTTATTTAAGTTGGGGGACCCTTAAGTTGAGGTACCACTGTATATGAAAACAACAACATTAGACAACTGTATTTGTTTGACAGACTCAACCGTCTCAGTGGCCTAGTGGTTAGAGTGTCTGCCCTGAGATCGGTAGGTTGTGAGTTCAAACCCCGGCTGAGTCATACCAAAGACTATAAAAATGGGACCCATTACCTACCTGCTTGACACTCAGCATTAAGGGTTGGAATTGGGGGTTAAATCACCAATAATGATTCCCGGGCGCGGCACCGCTCCCCTCACCTTCCAGGGGGTGATCAAGGGGATGGGTCAAATGCAGAGGACAAATTTCACCACACCTAGTGTGTGTGACAATCATTGGTACTTTAACTTTAACTTTAACTTATTTGTGAACTGCCACACACAAAAAGGTAAACATTTGTAAAAACATGTATAACCCAGCTGGTTCAGCCCCCCTGCAACCGCTGCTCCGAGCGGGACGCGAACACGGGTTTTAGGCATGAAAGGCGAGTGTGCTGTGTGATAGGCTAAAAGCCCGAGCCGGCAGCCCTGCAGCCAGCACTACTTTTTGAAGTTGTCAGGGAGTGAGATTTCATACTCTCCAAGCCTCTCTGGCTTGCCTCCATTATACATGCACCCTGGCATTGATGTTTTTCTTTGTTTGAAAAATACTCCCTGGCCCACACATAACTAAATCCAGAATTTTCATCGCATGTCGGATTGACTTGAAATTTCTCACAAAGCGTAAAATACCAGTAGAGTGGAAAAACAAGTTGACTTTATATGCTTAACTGTGTTTCATTGTATCCATTAAACCATATCTAACTGTATTTACAATCCACAAAGTAGGTGAAAATACCGTCTGAACATTACAAAATGCCACAAATTCAGTCGGCCATTTGAATATACCGCTCCGAATATCAATTTCCGTAGATTTGACATTACTGTAGTAACATGTCTGCACTCTGACCATATTATCAGATCAGTCATACTGGAAATACACAAAAATTAAAAAGAGATATACTAAAAATCCTTATGTAAGACAAAAACACATGTGCTTGCCTTTTTTATGCATTTGAAATCGTAAATAAATGGCTAACAATTGAGTCAACAGATCAAGGGTCCTCTATTGCGCCCATTATATTCTTTAAAAACATCCAGAAACCACCATCAATACTCCATTTATATGTTGTGAGCTGAAAATTAACCAAATATGAGTGATATTGTTTTTATAGACAGACTATTTTAGCGGTGCATTGATTTCAGTGAGCTAATGCTAGTTTACACTGATATTGTTGACAGACTAAGCCAGGGGCTGCTTCTGCTTTGTTTCAAACTTGCTAAAAGTAAATTGTATGTTATAATTAATGCATCTCTCACCTGCTGGTAGCCAAATGTGGCCATGGATTGAGAGACTGGTCGACTTTGGCATCCCAAAAAATGGTGAAAAAGACGTAGTTGTGGCAAAAAAATAATTTCTAAACCCTTTGAGACGATTGTGATTGAATCTCATACCTAAACTGAATTATGTGAGCGTCTCATTGGTCTGCATCCCAGCGAGAGTGGAAATTGTACAGTAAGTGTTTGTTTTAATATGGTTCGTTTGCATGTTTAGCACCTAGCAATGCTGCTGGTGCTGTAGTGTTACAATAAAGCTGCATCAGTTTACCACTCGGCTTCTAAAAATTATTGCTCATCCTTCTTGTACTCGGGCTCAAAAATATATGGTTCTAGATCATAACTTTTCCCAAAATAATCATTGTTGGCTCTCACAAAGTCTGCTTCATTTGTTGATTGGGAAGGGATCTGTGGCTCCTAACGCTACATCACGATCACGTGACTGATGTTCTTATTGTCTATTAAAATGGCTCGGAAATCTGTGAGATTGATACTATTTTGATCATATCTATTTGCAAACTTTGGTGTCATATACATATATATATACATACATACACACACACACACACACACACACACACACACACACACACACACACACACACACACACACACACACACACACACACACACACACACACACACACACACACACATATATATATATATATATATATATATATATATATATATATATACACACTATTATATGCACACACACACACACATATATATATATATATATATATATATATATATATACAAATGGGCTGCATGGTTGAGTCGCCAGAAGAAAGCCATTTCTGCGCAAATGTCACAAAGTATCCCGCTTACATTACGCCAAACAGCACAGAGACAAGCCTCAAAACTTCTGGAACAAAGTAATTTGGAGTGATGAGACTAAAATTGAACTTTTTGGCCACTCGACCATGCAGCCCATTTTTCTTCAAGTGCCTTCGTATTGTGCATCTTGAAACAGCCACACCACAATTTTTCAGAGTCCTGTATTTCAGCTGAAGTTATTTGTTGATTTTTCTTTGCATCTCGAACAATTTTCCTGGCAGTTGTGGCTGAAATCTTTGCTGGTCTACCTGAATCCCTCATTTTCCACTTCTTAATCAGTGTTTGAACACTGCTGATTGGCATTCTCAATTCCTTGGATATCTTTTTATACCCCTTTCCTGTTTTATGCAGTTCAATTATCTTTTCTCGCAGAACCTTTGACAATTATTGTGCCTTCCCCATGACTCAGAATCCAGAAACATCTGTGTAGCACTGGATGAAAGACGCAATGGTCTGTCAGAAGCCCAGAAACTCACTGACCTTTAATACACACACATTAATTACAAACATTAATTACAAACAAACAGGTCACAGGTGAAGATTGGAACCTTGATTAGCCATTCAAACCTGTTTGTGTCAACTTTTGTGCATGTTATCAGATCAAAGGCACTGGTGTATGTAAACTTTTGATCAGGGTCATTTGGGTACTTTCTTTTGTCATTTTGATTTAAAAAGAGTAAACACAGTTGTTTGCCAATAAATAGCTTCACACAACCATTAAGCATGAGTGGAAGAAACGTTTTTGTGTTATCATTCATATTCTCTGAAGAATGGCCAAGAAATCATAAATTCTCCCAGGGTATGTAAACTTATGAGCACGACTATATATATATATATATATATATATATATATATATATATATATATATATATATATATATTCAATATAGAGGCAACTTGTTCTACTCTACTCATACTTAAATGCCCTCAATGAAACACCCACTGTAACTTTAGAGTATTTAGGTGTATCCTGCCAAAATTTTGTAGGCACCTTCATGGGACTGACAAGCACATGTATACTTTTCTCCATACAGCAAACATTGCATTCATGACATTCTTGCTTAAATAGTTTCCATACATTTTTCGTAGCGTGATCCACACAACAAACATTCACTAAATTCTCTCTTTATAGTTCCGACTCGGAGGGGACCTTTGAGACCCCAGAGGCTGAATCTCCAGGTGTTGTGAAATTGCTGAGTCAGCTGGACAACTCCACACACACAGGTGAGATGTCTCAGATGTCTTATGCCACGGTCTCTCATTAGCGGCGGGTCAAAAAACGTTGACATTGACAGTTGTTGATGTAGCATTTGGTTAACTCCAAAAGATGGCAGTAGCTGCATTTGAAGTACAGCGGTACTGAGGGAAACGAGTTTTAATTTATTCGGTGTTGCAGCTGATACCTTGAAAATCTCTTACTGCCGACCTTAACACACCAACAGCAGCCCTCATAACACTGCTAGCGCCGTAGTGTTAGCCACTGTAGCCACAGTAACAACATTGCACTTTCTCATTATGCACCAATGACCGTTAGGACAAGCTAGATTGCATTCAGGAACCTCTGGAATTTTAAGAATCAAACAATACAAACAAACATGTTCTCTATTGCTGCAATAATTATGGCAATTTATAGCGGATTGTATTTCTTATTTTTGAATGTATTATGCATGTAATTTATATGATTAAAGTATAAAAAAATACTAGTCTATCAGTTCAAATGTAAATTATATCCATCTCTACACAGCACTGTCTTTCACACTCACTTTCTTTGTTCCAGTGTTTTTTTTTCTCACAAGCATAACAATTAGCCGAGAGACAGCTTGTATCGTGAGGTACCATTGTAACATGAGTCGTTATCAACCAGCAGCTTCATCTACCTCTACATGTACTTTATAACATTTTAGTTGCGCTACTGTGTTGGTGTGAAATAAATGCTCCTGAGCAGTTTGTACATTACTGGTATGACTATTATTACAACATTAGTTAAATTGCTGCTGTGCAATTTACTCATAAACATCTATGTGGTCAAGGAGGGCTATGGTTTCCTCCCATGCATTATTACTAATACTATAGATATTTAGTTTTCAAATTTCAGACAAAACAGCCTCTCTCCGGTTATTATCTCTTCGTGATTTAGGTAGATAAGCCCCTCAGCAATACCTAGAGCATTATCTGTATGGTTCTTATGGAAAAATTGTAATATATGAAAAAAACTGATTTTTTGCTAGAATGTTTTACGTTGCATACAAAAGCAGTGTGTCTTTAAACTCCCAACGTAAAGTTTAGCTCAGGGGTCGGGAACCTTTTTGGCTGAGAGAGCCATGAAAGCCAAATATTTTAAAATGTATTTCCGTGAGAGCCATATAATATTTTTTAACACTGAATACAACTAGATGCATGCATTTTTAAGTAAGACCAACATTTTTAGAGTATAATAAGTCTCTTATTCTTTTAAATAACATTGTTATTCTGAAGCTAACCAATAATAAATAAAATACTTCTTACCATTAATGCGACTACTTGAACAGGTGCGGTAAAAAACGGATGGATGGATGGATTAAAATGCATGAGAATGTTTTATATTTTGAACGTTATTTTTAACACTGTGATTACCAGCTGAATTATTCATTACTTATCGTGTTAAGCAATGTCAGCTAAGATTTATCTGAGAGCCAGATGCAGTCATCAAAAGAGCCACATCTGGCTCTAGAGCCATAGGTTCCCTACCCCTGGTTTAGCTTTATAATCTGCAGTGCGGTCTGTGTGTAGTGGGGAAGATATGTCCCAGTTAGGGTTGGGCATCGGGCATCAATCTGGTCTTACATGCCAATTATCCCGGAATCGTCCACATTTTTAAATGTAAATTCCTATTTTTGATGCTCAGTATGCCAACCGCAAGATTTCGCTGCCATAGAGGTGGCTAAGAAGCTAACCTCTTACCGCCATACACCATGTGAAGCTACTCCTAAATCACTTATCCTCATACTTGCCAACCTTTGAGACCTCCAAATTCGGGAGATGGGGGTGGGGGTGGGTGGGGGTGTTGAGGTGGGCGGGGTCGGGGGCTGGGTTAAGGGGGGAGGAGTATATTTATAGCTAGAATTCACTGAAATTCAAGTATTTCTTATATATATATATATATATATATATATATATATATATATATATTAGAGATACGCGGTTTGCGGGCACAACCGCGGAGTCCGCGGATTATCCGCGGATCGGGCGGATGAAATTTAAAAAAATAAGATTTTATCCGCGTGCGGGTCGGGTCGGGTGGATCAATTATTTTTTTTAATTTTTATTTTATTTTATTTTTTTGCGGGTGGCAGTTAAACCAATTCGGAAATATATATACATAGTTAAATGTTGTTACCCACATACGAAAAACGAGCAGGCACCTGCTGCATATGCCACAACAGAAGAAAAAAAAAGAAAAGAGATGGACACTTTTACGGAGCGGAGAAGGGACGCCTCGCCGGGGTCCGGGACCGAGGCCCCTTCCCCCGAGAGGGCCCCACCGGGAGCCGTAGCTGAGGCGATCCGCGAGAAGGGCCCGACGCACGTCCAGGGTCACTACCGCGCCCACCGCACCGACACCCCGCCTCGTCCGCCTTCGCCGCGGCCGGCGTCACGTGCAGCAGGTAAGCAGCTTACCTGCCCGCCACCCCCGTGGCCGGGGGCTCGTAACATGGGTCACTCCGCGCGCTCCGCCCGCGCAGCTTACCTGCCCGCCACCCCTGTTGCCGGGGGCGCGTAACAGGGGTCACTCCGCGCGCAGTGCGCTCACGAAAGGGGTGGGGCTCACCCTGATTTATATAGAGAGCAGGACGGTGGCCATGGAAGTCGGAACCCGCTAAGGAGTGTGTAACAACCCACCTGCCGAATCAACTAGCCCTGAAAATGGATGGCGCTGGAGCGTGGGCCCATACCTGGCCATACCTGGCCGTCGCCGGCAGCGAGACGCGCTTGGAGGTGCGCTCAGCGCGGCTCCCATATGATTGCGCACTGGTGTGCGTCTGGGTCGTGACAGCGTGGCACGCGAAAGACTGTGCTGCATTGGATCAGTCTCCTTTCTTTAACAGGCAAAAGCTTTATAACCTCACCATACCTGCCAACTTTTGAAATCAGAAAAACCTAGTAGCCAGGGTCCAAGGGCCGCAGGCCCCGGTAGGTCCAGGACAAAGTCCTGGTGGAGGGTTCAGGGCTTCGCCCCCCGACGCAAAATGATTATTAGCATTCAGACAGGTTAAAATGTTGCTAAAACCATCACTTTTCTATCAGTCACAGTGACTTTTCAAAACAAAAATATTACAGCAAAAATCATATGGGTTGATTGACATGTTTATTCTGTAAGCTAACTTCAATAGTTTGAAATTATTTTGACAGTTAATGCCAGTTATCCTGTCAACCTTTCACAAGACTTCAATTTGTTAATTGAAAGTATAAACAGTATAAACACTTTTTAAAGTAAACAAATGGTAAAACAGTACTAAACAATTCCATAAAAAAAAAAATTGGTGTCATTATTAACTTTCTGTCCAAGCTTGTATAATCTACTGCCTTGTTCAATTGTAAAAAATATTCTGTGCCTAAAATTCACATTTCTATCACAATTATCATACTGTAAACATGGTAAGCTAACTTCATTAAAATTAATAGTCCTGTCAATAGCATGGAATTACAATTCAAATGTAGTTTTTTTGTAAGCCTTTCAAAAGAATTCAAAATATGAAAAATTAATGAAAATTAATTTAAGCCATCAGACACTTTGAAAAGTGGCACATCACATCTCTAATGTAATCATTTTAACTTTTCAACAGAAATAGCACTGCAAAAATATTAAGGACATACTTCTGTATTTTGGTAGTTATGCTGTCAACATTTAACAAGATTTCTTCAACTTGGACTTGAAAGCATAAATAGTATAAACACTTTTAACAGTATGTCGTGCTGTGAAATACAGCCGACAGGATTGCGCACCAAACAGGAAGCAAGGCCAAAGTGCAAGAGAACAAAGGACTTCTTTCATTTAAGGTTTGTGATAAACCATCAAACTCATTCGTTAAAAGGACTCTATAGTAATATAAAGCAAATTTTTCTGGACATTATCATGCAAGAAAAGTTTATTTTTGGGACCGCGATCACCGCGTAATGATTTTTAAAGGTTGCATTACAAACATGTAACTGTCCCATGTGATCAGCCAGTGCGATTGGAAGTCCATGCTCAATTATTGCCTCCGTAAATAAAACTTCGGCATTTATCACATCCAAAGAATCTGTTTGGGCGACGAAAAACGTTGAAAGTTTTCCACTTGTATCGCTAGCAACGGCATTAGACTTGTGTTTTTTTGTCCCAAAGTGGTCTTTTACATCGCTAATTCCTCCGTGTCTGATCGAAAAATCTTTTCTGCACAAGGTGCAATTCGCGTAGTTTTTACCCTTTTTTTTTTTAAATTAATGAAAAACCGTATTTTTTTATCACTGCACCCGTAACCCGGAATAGGTTGATGAAAACCGTACGAATTACGGGAAAACCGGAGTAGTTGGCAGGTGCCTCACTAATGCCTTGCATCGTCTATATTAGATATACCGGGCGGATGGCGGGCGGATGCAGTTCTGATCAAACGTTACAACGGGTGGATGGCGGATGGTTGACGACTTTCTGCTGCGGTTGCGGATGAAATATTTGCCTATCCGCGCATCTCTAATATATATATATATATATATATATATATATACATATATATATATATATATATATATATATATATATATATATATATAAAAGAAATACATGAATTTCAGTGTTCATTTATTTACACATATACACACATAACACTCCTCTACTCATTGTTGTATTTGAAAGTGCAATGCTTTGCAGCCAGTAGCACAGCCTTTGAAGGAGCATAGGTATGGGCAGTGTAATATTCTGGGTTGGAGTCAATAACCAGGCGAGGTGATGACGTTACGTCTCTTTACTTCATACTTCATAACCGACTCCCACACTTGCCGTCAGGGTGCGCAATACAACGTAAACCGTTGGCCAACCAAAAAGTAACCACAGAACACTATACCCAACATTCACCAGGAGATGGCAACAAACAACTTAGATCACTCCATTACAGGCAGCATCTGTGAAATTTAATTTGCAGGAAAGGAATATGAGTTTAGGGTTGAATTGTCCATCCTCGTTCTATTCTCTGTCACTCGTCATCGCCATGATTGTCTCTTCTTCGTTCTTCTGCTTCGTCTCCTTCTTGTTGTGTGTGCAGTTGTGCACTCTCCAAAAGCCGTAGATGTTATAACGTGACTGGGCCGGCACGTTGTTTATATGAAGGAAAAGCGGACGTGACGACACGCTGTCCTCACTCAAGTCCGCACGGACCTGGAGGGGGCGTGCCTTAAGTCCGGCTGGAAATCGGGAGAAATTCGGGAGAATGGTTGTCACGGAAGATTTTCGGGAGAGGCATTGAAATCCGGGAGTCTCCCGGAAAATTCGGGACGGTTGGCAAGTATGCTTATCCTCCATTTCGGCAGATAAACTACAGTTCCTAAGTATTACTGTAGGACAAGGCTGAACATGTGTCACAAAAAATAGGTAAGATTGTATTTTTGCCTCATTCTTGTGAGAATCCTTCGTGTGAGTGGGACTATCCAGGACTGGCTGCAGTGTACACAAATAACCACCAGGTAGCATCTTTGAGCAGATAATGTTGTATCATCTTTTTCTCTTTCGGACTTATCAGATCTTATCAGGTCGGTAGTGCATTCTTCACACATTTTTCACGAACGCTTCAAGTAAGGGATGAGGCAAACAATAACCCAGACCAACTGTAGATGAAGAGCAAGCAGAATCAGGCATGCTAATAGCTGAGCTAGCTGCTACGATAGTTTGAAACAACACGAAAAAAAGTGCTTAGTAAAGTTTAAGAGTAGATGCAAGAGCATTACAGAAAAATATAAGCATTTAATAACAGGAAATCAACAAGTAGAGTTAGAAAGAGAATAATAAATAATATAGGGGATGCCATGACAGTGCGAGGCATACGCATAAGAGGAAGAAGCATCGAGCTTTGAATCGACAGTGTTGATACCAAGGGTAGTATTTTTACTTGAATTATGCTAAATAAATTCAACCAATATTCCTATTGTCACAAAATACTTTTCGATTTTGCTAATGTTTACACAAACAGAGAATCATTAATTGGGCCTGGACAGAGGAGGACTTTGAGGGCGAAAACCAAATGATTTATATGAGTAATAGATAGTACAATAGTTTTTTCCTTAGTTTATTGATTTTGTTTTGATCAAACATCCATCCATCCATTCATTTTCTAGGTGCTGGAGCCTATCTCAGCAAACATACTGTATGTAATAAAAGATAATAAGGAACTATTTTAAATATTGTGTTATGTGTGCTCTGTCAGTAGCACTCACCATAAATACATGTGCATTTAAAAATGTACAATTGATACATGTGATCAGTATCATCCGATTTCACTCATGGGTGATGGGAATCGGCAGCATAAAACCCTGATCCAAACATCCCTACCTCTAACACACAAAACACAGGATATATGTAAATGTTTTTACGAGGTTTTCAAGGATAAAGTGAAACTTTTTTGACTGCCTGTTTAAAAATTTGAATCGAGAATCGTTGGGGACTGAAATCAGAAGCGGAATCAACCAAATTCCAATGACGCCCAACCCTACTGCCGACCAGTCTAGGGTGAATCAAGCCTCTCACCCAAAGTCAGCTTGGATATTCCCTAGATCAGTGTTTCTTAACCATTGTTGGGCCGCGAAAAAAATCTGCTTCTCAGCTGTGGTCTGCATGGGCCGCAGCGACACTCAGTTGTAATACCCTTTTCCACCACTTGCGGCATTAATGACATTCTGAAAGAGAAAAAGTCTGGAGCTCTAAAGTCATAAATAAGTTTTTTAAGCGCAAAAATGATGACTAAAGTGGTGAAGCTGTATTTTCATTTGCTCTTTAATTTTATTGACATTTTATTTAAGAAACATATATTATTATTATTATTATTACTCATTTTGTTGGAATGTATTTATTTTAGCACTGTAACTGTATATAAATGTATTATTCATCAGTTTTTGAGTCCATTCTTTTGCAGTATATTTGATTAATATTTATTTTTGTAATCAGCCTGACCTAAACCTTGATAATAATCTTTGGGATTAACACATGGTTTCATATCATTTGAGAACATGTTTTCAGTTAAACTAAGTAGGTTAGATATTATTTTTGAATATGATTCATATCAAGAGTCAAATTACCAATTCAGTGTTAATTTCTGTAGTAGAAAAGTTGTGCCCTGAGATCAAAAGGTTAAGAACCCCTGCTCTAGGTCACCTATGACCTTATGAGGACAAACGTTATAGAAAATGGAAGATATGTTTGTCTAATATAACAGTCTCCCTTCCTTTCACATGCTCTGTTCCAAATGTACAATTTTGATGAATAAGATTCACTGGTGTACTATAATTAGACTGATGCCTCAAAGGAGACTTGTAGTGCTTGATAATTGCTGTATGAGTTGTCATGTGTAATGAAGAAACCTGTAGTACTTTTATTTTGCATTTTCTCATCCACTTTCTTTCATGAGCAAAAAAAGGGTAGTTGATGTTGACGTTGTTGCGAGGCCACGTGGTGCTGAGTGCCCTGTCTGACTGGGTGGGGCTCATCTACAGCTGTTCCCTCTCAGAAGGGTGTGAGTGTCAATAGAGATCCCAAAATGTGGGGAGTAACTTCAGAGGAACTTTTTTTTTCATTAGTTGGGCCGGCAAAACACATTGAATAACCTTTGACTTACTCAAGATAAAGCCAGAAACATGATTCACACAAGAATGAGGATGTTTATTGTCTGTAGAGTGGGCACTGGAAGGTTTTAACAGTGCATGTGAGGGGGAGTGGTTTTCACTAACGGAAAGTTCTGTATTATACAGCACGAGAAGTATGACTCAACCGTCTGCTGCTGTGGTCGTTAGCTTGCTGTTAACAGGCTGTGAAAGGAAGCCTGCAGCCATTTTAAGTGTTCTAACATGAGAAGGGAGCTCACCACTTAAGGGTTAAAATCCTTGGGACAATTGTCTTGACAGTGGATGAGAATGTTTAAACCATGGATGTCCAAACTTTTTCCACCAAGGGCTGCATACTGAAAGGTCAAAAATGTGTGGGGGCCATTTTGATATTTTATTTTGTAAAAAAAAAAAAAGAAAGAAAAAACAGATACCATATACACACGACAAACTTTTGTGTTATAGGTGACTAAGTATATCATTAATTACTAGTTAGGACTTTTCAGCGTTTTCTCATTACATTCCAATTTGTCAATTTGCTACTTTTTTTCTTACATTTTTGTAATTTTTCCCTTGCAAGAATATATTTTTCATATTAATTACAAAATATTATGATTGTGTAACTGCATAATCTAGTGTGTAATAAATTCTGCCTGTGTGAAAATGTTAATGTTCAGTTACACATTTAACAGTCTATTATTGTTGCTGTAATTTTTCCAGTTAATTAATTCATAAGTTGGTATCATTTAAAATGTTTAACGAACTAAACTTTGTCCATAGTTTTTTTTTTTTTCAATGGCTTCTAATATTTTAGATCATTGGTGTGTAAACCTTTTCCACCAAGGGCCGTCTACTGAAAAGTCAAAGTAAGTAGTGGGCCATTTTGGTATTTTTTTTTTATTAAAAAAAAAAAAAAAAAGACTCTAAAAACATATATATATTTAAAGGCCAATCTTTGTGTCAGCTTTGTGCTATAGATGACCAAGTATATTAGTATTAATTGCTAGTTTTAATTAATACATTTATTAATTACTACTTTTCTTACATTTTCACTATTTTCACTGGCATGCTTGGCCACTCTGTCACCTTCAGTGTCTGCTAAAAACAGATATATATATTTAAAGGCCAATCTTTGTGTCAGCTTTGTGCTATAGATGACCAAGTATATTAGTATTAATTGCTAGTTTTAATTAATACATTTATTAATTACTACTTTTCTTACATTTTCACTATTTTCACTGGCATGCTTGGCCACTCTGTCACCTTCAGTGTCTGCGATGTGGACGTACTTTAATATAGCCAAGATATACCCGCGGACAGCAATCTACAAATAACAGTGGTGTCATGATCTGTGGTCCAGATCATACTTGCCAACCCTCCCGGATTTTCCGGGAGACTCCCGAAATTCAGCGCCTCTCCCGAAAACCTCCCGGGACAAATTTTCTCCCGAAATTCAGGCGGACTCAGGTCCATGAGGACCTGAGTCCGCTAACCCACAACATAAACAGCATACCTGCCCAATAACGTTATAACTGTAGAATGATGGAGGGCGAGTTCTTGGTTTCTTATGTGGGTTTATTGTTAGGCAGTTTCATTATCGTCCTCCCAGCGCGGCAACAACACACAACAACAGCAGTCACGTTTTTGTATACCGTAAAGCCGTTTGTCTGCCGTAAACAGCAATGTTGTGACACTCTTAAACAGGACAATACTGCCATCTAGTGCATTTGATGAAAGCACTTTTGTGCGTGCCACATAGAATGCATCATCAGAGGTTTTCAGCATGGTTCAAAAAATAGTGACAGAGAATAGAACAAGGATGGACAATTCAACCCTTAACTCAACAATGAGTAGATGAGTGTTATGTGTGTGTATATGTGTAAATAAATGAACACTGAAATTCAAGTATTTATTTTATATATATATATATATATATATATATATATATATATAATAAAATAAATATATATATATAATAAAGTACATATATATATATAATCTATGAAATACTTGACTTGGTGAATTCTAGCTGTAAATATACTCCTCCCCTTTTAGCCACGCCCCAACCACGCCCCCGTCCCACCCCGACCAATTAATAATAAGATTATTTTTAAATGTATGTATATATTTTTTGCATTTTTAAAGAAAATATATGCATCATAGCAAATTATGTCATATTGACCACGCCCTCACTGCCACAGGTATCTCGGCAATTTAAGAAAAACTCAGAATAAGGAAGGCTTTGAGTTTTTTTCTCTAAATGTAATTAAATATTACTAATATTAAAACAGACCAGTAATTTGACATTGAGCTCGAAGTATGTGCTTTTACTGCCATCTAGTGCCTACTTCAAAAGTATGTGCGGTATAAAAGGAGTAAAACATAAAAACAGTATTTGTTTTCCAGTTGTTGTTGAAATTCTGTGCTTTTTAAGGTTAAGGGTACAAGGAATAATTAAAACATAAATAATACATTCATCCATCCATGCATTTTTTGCCGCTTGTCCCTCTCGTAAAATCACACATTGACTCAATGTAATTGAAAAAACAAGCCTCAAAACATTAAAATTGCAAAAATCATATCAAACGTGAAAAAGTAAAGAAATAAAATATCTGAACTCACAATCTGTAGCACCCATTCGAGCTTCCGGGGTTGGCCGACATCGTCTCACAAGATGTAGTTTCTCTTTAAATGTCCTTTTTTTAAAATGGCCTTACAAATATACGTATGTGTTGTCTTGTCTAATCATAAAAGATGCAGACGAGGCGTGTTTGCTGAGTTCTTAAAGTTTACCCTACAAGGTGCTCATCAAAAACATCCCGCTGCCGGCATGGCTAAACGCGGCTACTGCGCATGCTCGTCACTACTGTGGCATGCTGGGTAATTGAGTTCTTATGTTACCTAGCTTATAACATCACTATATATATATATATATCTGCCTTAGGCCATCTAGAAGGCTTTACTGACAACAACTTGTGATCTGATTGGCTATCGCAACTGTCTGTACCCGGCGTTCACTGACAGTGCACGGATGCTTGCATTAAGGATTCTGAAGGCTTCGGGCAGATTTGGTACAACATGGCAACACGAGCTAGCTGAATTTTGATTGGATAAAAACTCTATAACCTAAAAAACACCGCGCTGGAAGGAGCATAATATGACATGAAGAGAATATGAATACTTTTAGATATTTAGGGAAATTAAATTAAAAAAATACTTTTATCTTTAATTATGATCATGATTTCTGGTTATGTTAGGCCAGCAGAGAAGGCTTTGCTGGTCCTGACGGCACACAACTGCATTACAGTTCATGTACGAACAAACACACTACACACTACTTTTCCTCTTTTTGTTAATAGAGCCCTTTGTCCACAAGATTTCCAACCAGGATGAAGTGGACGCCCTCAACAACCTGACCAACTCGTCCCCCAACAACAATAGCTTTGGTCTGAGCCAAAATCTCAATCTGACTGTAACACCACCATCAAAACCTCCCCCTCAAGCACAGAGGCCTCCATCTCTGCCAGTCCACTCTGTGCTGAACAAACCCGATCCCTCAGAGGTGGACGATGAAGCTCCTGTGACCGCCGACCCGAAATTAGTACCGAGCCATGGTGACCACTCCCTGCATCATGACCTGCTCAACGGCAATGTGACCTGCGATCCAGTTAAGCAGGCCTGCAACCAGGAGTGCTCCAGTGAGGTCAGCAGTACAATTAACAAGTGAGTACAACACTGTAGATAGAAACACAACACATTTTTACAAAGAACTGCACCAACCATCAAATCACAGTAATCTTCCACTTTGAGACTCCTCTAGCTGAATGGTGATTATCACTTTGAAGCTGAACAAACATTGCTTTGTCTGTGAAGGAGAAGGAAAACACAAAGAGAATGCACGCTATTGTGCACAGTGAACCAACTGTTGTATCAGATGCTCGTTTATTACTTTGTTTCAAGGCATTTGAAAAATTCTGTTTTAAATATAGAAATAATAGAGACCTATTTTATCTACACAGCTGCAAACAACAATAATAAACATCGTAATAACTCTGACAGTGGCAATTAATAACTGAGCAACATCTTTGTGAAAATAGAATTCCTGGTTATGTAAGTGTACCTAATAAAGTGTCCAGTGGGTGTTTGGCAGTGTTAATAATTTGGATTAGAATAGTGTTGGAAACACCATCTAGACCTGCAGTTAATGTTAGTGTAAGACAATGTAATATAATCATTTGTGATATCCTGCAGCAAGATCCCCCCAAATATTTGATCAAAAAAATTTACACAAATTAAGAACGCGTGATGATGCGCATTGCACAATATACAGAAATAGTTGATATCATGTACAGCTAACATCATTGTTTTGTAGGACAGCAACCTCTTGTGGTGTATCTGCATAGTACACTTACCATAGAAACGCCAATGATATCCTTTTCCATTATCATCATTCTAGAAGAGAGTTATAACGCTTCTAATTCCTCAAGTTCCTTCTGATGTTTAGTCAGTGTTCTTTGGACTTCTTCATTATATATTTTATTGTGATTAATCAAATATATTGCATTAATTATGTAAACATTAGGATTAATCATGCAATGTATTTTGACCGTAAAAGCTCTTTTAGCTTAACTGCTGTATGGTCAGGGATCAGATCAATGCATATGTCATCTTAAAATAAATGATTGAGGAGACTCCGACTGGTGTGCTCGCTGGCAAAATTCAGCCTGAAAGAACTTTAGATAAAACAGTTACCAAGTTTCGTGCAAGTGAATGACATCCATTCAAGTAAAACGTTAAAAAAAGGGTTCTGGATGACATTCTGACAATAAAATTGCATTTGTGTACATATATTGGTATTTTATTAAGTACATTTTAATTTAACTTAAGTTAATTTCACACACACTTGTATTATGATCCTAAAACAGCGCACTTTAAGATAATTATTTTATGGCACAAATCTTTGAGTTTTGAATATTTTTTGTTATTTAATGTATTTTATAATTATATATATTTTTGTTAATAATCAAAGTATTTTTTTTGTATTTCCAAATGCTTCAAACAAGACCATTACAGAGAAGCACAGTTTTTCTATTTTACATCTTTTTTTCCGACCAAAAATGGTTTTCTCTGGAAGATCAATATAGCATAATGAAAGAACCCTCAAATCATGATCTTTATCTTTATTTTCAGAAAGTTAAGTAAAATAAAGCCGGATCAGCAAAAGGACCTGAGCGGAAAGGTGAGCTGTGTGTTCATTAGCACCATACACGTTTAGTTGTGTTCGTTTTGCATTGTCGATCATGTTTGCCTTCGTGAAGGATGGACATGGCGGCCACGCTACGGACGAAGAGAAGCTGGCCAGCAGCACAGCTGTCAAACCGGACAAAGAGCAAAGCAGTAAGTACATGGATAAGTGGATTATCACTCATTTGTTGTGTAGTAGTCAGTGTTGGGTTAGTTACTGAAAACCAGTAACTATTTACAGTTACTAGTTACTTTATTTCAAAAGTAACTCAGTTACTAACTCAGTTACTTAAACCAAAAAGTAATGCGTTACTGTGAAAAGTAACTATTTAGTTACTTATATATATATTTTAATTTTTTTAAGGCCCCATTTAATGCCCTTTTAGCCTTCATTTCAGTACTGTTATTGCACTGGAGAATAATACAATCTGTTGATCAACTTGACATGCATTTGCATTACTGAACTCTGCTAAGCAATGTGGTCTACATACAACACACAAAGACAAAGATATGTTCCAAAGGGCCAATTTGTTTCAGACCAGAACAAATTGACAAAACTATTTTAAATAGCTGCAACATAACATACATAAGTAACAAACAGCATAATAACAACATAGCTGTAAACCAAGAAAGGCACACTACATACATAAAGCCTAACCAGGCGTTTTTTTTATCTCAAGGAATTCTGAAATAAAATCATGTCTAAAGCCCAGAACACTCTACACATTTCCCCACTTAGTTTAGAGAAAAGGAAATATTAGCCTGGCCCACTAGTATCCCTCTTTAGGTTTGTGAACTTTATAGTCTAAACATTTAGAGTGATGTGATAATCAAACACTCTAGAAGTGTAGAATGAAAGAGTATATAAGAGAATTGACAGAGTGTGTGTACCTTCAGTGTGCAGTGCCTCGTTAAAATCCAGCCGCTTTTGGAGGTGGAGGTGAAGTGTGTGTTTCTTTACTAGCTTCGTCGAAGCATGTTGTTTTTGTAGCTGTTTCAGCATATTTGAATTGCGAGAATAGGATCTTTGATCCTATACAACTTACATTCAACTAAAATGTTCTTTTCTTTGTGGTCGATAAAAGAAACATACTGAAAATATCTCCATTTTAAGAAACTCGGCTTTGGGGTTCGCCATGACGTCTTGTTAGTAGACACAGACACGCCCCCTCCCACACACACACACACACACACACACACACACACACACACACACACACACACACACACACACACACACACTAGTACACACAGACAGCGCGCGGCGCGCCTCTTTCTTGTTGCCTCTTCCGCAGCGCTGAACACTCAGATCTTCTCAGTTTCTAGCCGATACTACATAAAAATAACGCAGTAACGCATCATGTAGTAACGGTAACTGAGTTACTGAATATAAAAAAGAACGCGTTAGATTACTATTTACCGCCGATAGTAACGGCGTTACAGTAACGCGTTAGTCCCAACACTGGTAGTAGTATGTGCTTCTGTCCACACATACTGGTAAATAGCTCAGTTTTTACTCCCAGAAGGACACTATTGCCCCAGGAACAGGTATAAGTTAAAGTTTAGCAAACAATTTTCGATCAATCAGGGACAGCGAGAAGGTCACCCGTGCCTTAATGTTACACATACATCCAGAATAAATGATTAACTGCATTGACACAGTGAGTAATGACTACTGTGACTGTACATTGCGGTCAGTCAGTGCTTATCTGCATGAGAAGATAAACAACAAGACATGCCTTGTCATGTAAACACATCCTCACTCAGAACATAACACACATCCAGTAGGTGGATTCTTAGAAGGGAATCATTGATTGCTTCCAACATTGTGTATCTGCAGCATACTCTCATGACTATTTACTAGGAAGTTGTGCAAAAGATAAGAACTGGACAATGTGTTGCAGAAATAAATGGTGCTGCTGCAACACAACTAACCAAAATAGCAATCTTGACAATTAATTACACAATATATCTTTTAGAAATACAGTCACCAGCTTACTGCAATATTATTGATGGGTTCGATTTACGCACACAGTATTAGAAAGCCTAATTTCTAGTCCCTGTAACGTAAATTGATTCATTTCAGTATGCCATGTGACCTCCAAACCAGATGATCCAGACAGCTGCACACTGGTGAGAAATATTCTTTATTCACTTGATTTAAAAATTGGGCCTGTATTCCTACTGTTTGTATCACAGGTGTTCATTTGATGTCACCCTGTACCCACATTTTCCCTGGTCATCAAGTTGCGACCTACTTTTACTGTCGTCAAACCAAACATATTTTTTAAAATAGCCTTTAATTACAACAATACATTGGAACCTCAATTTACGAACCCCTCTATTTGCGAACTTTTCGGTTTAACAAATTTTAGATCGCGCCAAATATGCCTCTATGTCTCTAGAAGACTACCTACCCGCGTTCAGTGGGGTGTCTTCCAAAAGCACACAAACACGTCCCCTGCCCCCTTCACCCTCTGCTCATGAGAGGCCCTTGCCGATGTTAATATACTATACTGTAAGTGGATTTTACTTTTTAAAATGTTTATCATTATAGCAACATGGTTGTCAAAGTTAAGGATTTTGTGATTTCTGATCGTTTGTAAAGGGGCACCAAAGGGACTATTCCGTGTGTGCGCATGTTGGCAGAGCAGCGCATACATCAGAGTTTCAGCTTGTCGTTGTTGTTTTTGCTTGTTAATAAAGACAGTTGATTCATCAGCTCCTTGTGTTCAAAGCTTTAACTAAAAAAATGGTCAAGACTGGAACTATTATTCATATTTACATTGAAATGTGCTTCAATGTACACACTTTTCCATTTACGAACTCTGTTCAAGAACCAATTAAGTTCGTAAATTTAGGTTCCACTCTATATTTAATTTATATGTACCTTTAGTAGAAACTTGTGATGAGATGTAATGAGGGGGTTCTAGTTATGAACCGATTGGATCTTATGGAGGTCCTATGTCATTTTCAAACATAAATAATTCTCCAAAATGCATTGCAGAGCACATTATTAAGGAAACGAGGACAATGTACGTGATAATATGCATACATACAGTATAACATTAAGTGAGTTAAAATTGCACTAAATAAGACCATACATTTATATAGTATTTTACATATATCTCTGCATTGGGTAGAATAAAGAAGAAGACAATTATTTAAACATTTCATTTAAAAATCAATCAATCAATCAATGTTTATTTATATAGCCCTAAATCACAAGTGTCTCAAAGGGCTGCACAAGCCACAACGACATCCTCGGTACAGAGCCCACATAAGGGCTAGGAAAAACTCACCCCAGTGGGACGTCGATGTGAATGACTATGAGAAACCTTGGAGAGGACCGCATATGTGGGTAACCCCCCCCCTCTAGGGGAGACCGAATGCAATGGATGTCGAGTGGGTCTGACATAATATTGTGAGAGTCTAGTCCATAGTGGATCCAACATAATAGTAAGAGTCCAGTCCATAGTGGGGCCAGCAGGAAACCATCCCGAGCGGAGACGGGTCAGCAGTGCAGAGATGTCCCCAACCGATGCACAGGCGAGCGGTCCACCCCGGGTCCCGACTCTGGACCACCGGACCTGTGTCTGCCCCCCCCCCCCCCCCCCCCCCCCCCCCCTCCACAAGGGAGAGGGGAGCAGAGGAGAAAAGCAAAGAAACGGCAGATCAACTGGTCTAAAAGGGGGGTCTATTTAAAGGCTAGAGTATACAAATGAGTTTTAAGATGGGACTTAAATGCTTCTACTGAGGTAGCATCTCTAATTGTTACCGGGAGGGCATTCCATAGTACTGGAGCCCGAATAGAAAACGCTCTATAGCCCGCAGACTTTTTTTGGGCTCTGGGAATCACTAATAAGCCGGAGTTCTTTGAACGCAGATTTCTTGCCGGGACATACGGTACAATACAATCGGCAAGATAGGCTGGAGCTAGACCGTGTAGTATTTTATACGTAAGTAGTAAAACCTTAAAGTCACATCTTAAGTGCACAGGAAGCCAGTGCAGGTGAGCCAGTATAGGCGTAATATGATCAAACGTTCTTGTTCTTGTCAAAAGTCTAGCAGCCGCATTTTGTACCAATTGTAATCTTTTAATGCTAGACATAGGGAGACCCGAAAATAATACGTTACAGTAGTCGAGACGAGACGTAACGAACGTATGAATAATAATCTCAGCGTCGCTAGTGGATAAAATAGAACGAATTTTAGCGATATTACGGAGATGAAAGAAGGCTGTTTTAGTAACACTCTTAATGTGACTCAAACAAGAGAGTTGGGTCGAAGATAATACCCAGATTCTTTACTGAGTCGCCTTGTGTAATTGTTTGGTTGTCAAATGTTAAGGTGGTATTATTAAATAAATGAAAGGAAAAATTATTTCTGGCAAGCTGTATGTGACCCAACCTGAAGGGTCCGTGATCCACCAGAGAATATTTACTCCTGTATAATACAATATACTGCTATTACTGCATTTCTAACACGTTATGCAGTACAGTGGAATCGATTTAATCGATTAATGTTGCAGCCTAATTTACAAAAAACAAATGACTTGCATATAGTATGTTTAGTTTTTTGACTATACTGTGTAATTTAGTTTATACATATACATGCTTAATCCTCATGAGAACATACTGCATGCATGCACGTCCTACATTACCTTATTACAAGAGCGAAATGTATTAGAATGTGGCTCTAATCAAATCACAAAGACTTAATTTTCTTGGTAATTATATTATTGTTATAATATACAATATGCCTGTAATATACAATTATGTTATTACATTTTATTATAGATTTTAAAATGTATTATATTTATTTGATTGGCTGAGTGAAGTCACATGGTTTTACTGCTTTACAGTGAAATGTGAGGCATTGAATTGACCAAGTAAGCGTTTTTGCCCCTGAAATGTTAATCCTACAACCCTCCAGCAACTATAAATATATATATATATATATAATTTTTAATTGTATCCAATTTTACTTTTTAATTGACAAACACTGTAGATTTTTTTAGTGCTATTAGCAAATTCCACACACCATTGTCAACTCTGCAGCACAATGACCTGCATGTCTGATATGATGGCCATCACATTCCTAAAGTGACAGACGGATTAAGATTATCATTTAGGAGATTAGAGTGGGCCTCTTATAATCCAAAGAAGGGCAGAGGTGGTGCTATGTGGGTGTTTGGTAGGACAAAATTTAAAGTAAAATACAAGTTTAAGACACTTTATATGTAGATGATTAAAGGGGAGCTGTTGAAATTAATATTTATTTCCTCAAGAAATAAGTCTGCTCTCTCACTAATCCAAAAATGCAATTTGAAGCATCTGTTTTCCTCATCCTGCAGCACAATGAAGACCAGAGTGAATGGAAAAACAAGTCCGAAGGAAGTGCGATGCAAAAAACAGGAAGTCAGATCCTGGACTCTATCTGCATCAGTGAGGAGGAGAAACAGGCCGTTCTCGCTCTCATTAAAGAAGAGGTGCATACTTTCATGAATGTATAATTTATCATATTTATCTTTGTGTCAACATTCTAGTTTTCATCACATTTTTTTTTAGATCATCACCAAAGAGGTGGAAGTGAGCGAATGGAAGGGGAAGTATGAGGACCGCAGCCTCGAAGTCAATGAGATGAGGTGAAGAAATGTGGAAAACGGGGTGGATATGGATGGATGGATAATCAATGTGTTTTTAAATTGTTTTACAGAAAGATTGTTGCCGAGTATGAGAAGACAATCGCTCAGATGATCGGTGAGTAAAAGTTATTTTTATCAGCATAAACTAGAACAAAAAAGTGAGCACACCTTTGACATTTCAGTGGTATATTAAATCTTCTCAATGATTGAA
>NC_084559.2:34030645-34068145 GCF_033978685.3 Nerophis lumbriciformis | reverse complement strand
CCAGTTTGTTTCAGTCAATGTGAGCTAATATACAGTACACACCAGCGTCATGGTGACAGCTGTGAGAATTCTCTCTCTGTGTGTGTGTTTGTGTGTGTGTGTGTGTGTGTGTGTGTGTGTTGTCAGTATGTGTGTCATGGCGTTGACCTCCATACCGGGGATGATGATGCATTGTGTTTATCCCACGCTTTCATGCACGCATCCCACCCGACTGAGGCGATAACCGCCTCCACGGGTACAATCACCTTCAGGTCTTTAGGGACATCAACCAGCTGGAAAAGTGTTTGCTTCAAAAAGTGCGGCGTAAAGACACAAAGTGAGTGCTAAGACTTGTTTTGTTAAATCCATTAGTGGAGGCTGTGCAGCATAAATGGAGATTATAGAGATTAGACTTTAATGCCATGAGACACCTTCCACTGTCTTAACACTGATCCCCCCCCCTCGTCCACTGCTTCATCTAATCTCATCCACTCGCTCTTTCGACTCATCTCCTGCTGCCATGAAGACGCCTGTTGTCCTGCTGCTGGTCCTCTCTCTGGCTGCACACGGTAAGTTTTAGTCGCATTGTGGAAATACATCTTGGAATTATTTTGGGAATAACTTAGAGTAGTCATCTAAAAATGACAACACACAGCAATTACCGTCAAAATACAAGACACCACAAGGAAGTACATTTTAGTGCGTTTAGTTTTAGCGGGTGCAAACTATACAATTGGTGATCTACTAAGACTGCGTGTACAATTGATAACAACTGCAAAAGTGGTGCAGGCCGCCCGACTTAAATTAAGCTTTTGCGTGTATACCGGGTGTCACCATGGAGACACTCCTTTTCCTCCACATTTAGGACATCATATGGTCCAATCTGTGGCGTTTCATGTTGTTCAACATGCAGCACACAAATATAATATGTACCACATCTCCTTCTAGGCTTTGTTGAAGTGAAATCTAGACAACAGAACTTACCTTGAAAGTGTTGTGAGAGTGCATCTGGAATGATACATATGCAAGAAAATGCATATTGCAAGAAGTTTGTTTCAAATAGGAGATCTAATATGTTTTCTATATGAAAAAATGAATGCCATTTAGAAGAAAATGCCACCATGAGACACCAAAACGAATCAACATTTTTTTAATCATCCCTTTAAGTCATCCAGAAGCTATAAAATTATGAAATGTCATTGCTGAATAGATATGTCTAATATTTTTTTATTTATGACAGTCCAAATATGTTGACGCGCACAAAAACAAAATATTATTTCTTTAAATCTGTCTTTGCAGCTTAATCGCCTCCTTTCCTGCAGCGTAACTGTGCCAGTTTGTGTGAACATTTCAGACACGCGAGCAGCCGCGGAACAGTTTGTCTTGATAAATCACATTGCAAGTGCTAAATGATCATGTTTGCATCTCCTCCTTCCAGTATTGTGGCCGTTCTAATACTCTCTAAAAATCAGACAATCGTTTGCGCACAAACATACTAGATCAGCTTTGCGTGCGCTGTTTTGCTAGTTTGCATTCATTTTAATACACGCAAACATTTAGTAGATCAGGCCCTTTCTGTCCAAAGCGAAGGGCTGCTAGTTTATCAACAAAAAAAAAAGTTTTTATTTATTTATGTGAAATATTTTTTAATCAAACTTGAATTTAATTCAAAGTTCTAAAATGAATTAATTGGAAGGAAATTGTTCAATAGTTTGTTTAAAACATACATTTGAAAATCTTACTGATGCATAATTAGTCAGGATTTGAACCCAGTACTGTACAACTGTTTACTGCGGTGCTTTGTGCCAGAGTAAGACTGTTCAGGTCAATTTCCCATTAAAGTCTTATCAGTGACAGAGCAGGATAAGGCTAGGAATACGTTTGGGTAAAATCATTGACATTTTACATGACTACTCTAAAACTATATAGTATATATGTATATATATATATATATATATATATATATATATGTATGTGTGTATATATATATATATATATATATATATATATATATACACATTGTTCTTCTGTTAAAGAGATTACTGCAATAACAATGGTTAAGGGATATACTTACTTTTGTGGGTTGCTTCATTTAACATTTTTATTTCCAAAAAATCTGATGTGTCTTAAATTGCGTGTCTCTTTTAATGCATGATTTATTCATAGATTTTATTTTAAACATACACAGTGGATAATACAAATTCTACTACAATGTTTTGTTTGTTTGTTTTTTTTAGCAATATGCAAGTTATCTTTCTAGACTTAAACTGAAATTCATCTACAATAATAATAAATTCACAAATATTCCCCCTGGAGGGTTAGTAATTGTGTGTGTGAGTGTGTGTGTGTTTCCATCAACCATATATAAACCGGCCACTTCATTCTGTACACCTGCACAAGCCAATGAGGTCAGATCAGTTTTGATTGACAGTAGTTCGACACCTCATAGTGAGAAGTGTTTGTAATATTATGGTTTAGTCTCAGTATGATTCCACATACCGGCCCCCCCGAGTTCAGTTCAAAACCTGGGAGACAAACATTTTTGCAGCAAATTCTTAAAAACTCCAGAGTGCTCCTGTTGAAAAGAGCAGGGGTCGGGAACCTTTTTGGCTGAGAGTGCCATGAAAGCCAAATATTTTAAAATGTATTTCCGTGAGAGCCGTATAATATTCTTAAACACTGAATACAACTAAATGCGTGCATTTTTAAGTAAGACCAACATTTTTAGAGTACCGTATTTTTCGGACTATAAGTCGCAGTATAAGTCGCGGGGGTGCGACTTATACTCAGGAGCGACTAATGTGTGAAATTATTAACACATTACCGTAAAATATCAAATAATATTATTTAGCTCATTCACGTAAGAGACTAGACGTATAAGTTTTCATGGGATTTAGCGATTAGGAGTGACAGATTGTTTGGTAAACGTATAGCATGTTCTATATGTTATAGTTATTTGAATGACTCTTACCATAATATGTTACGTTAACATGCCAGGCACGTTCTCAGTTGGTTATTTATGTGTCATATAACGTACACTTATTCAGCCTGCTGTTCACTATTCTTTATTTATTTTAAATTGCCTTTCAAATGTCTATTCTTGGTGTTGGGTTTTATCAAATAAATTTCCCCCAAAAATGCGACTTATATATATATTTTTCCTTCTTTATTATGCATTTTCGGCCGGTGCGACTTATACTCCGGAGCGACTTATACTCCGAAAAATGCGGTATAATAAGTCTCTTTTTCTTTTTAATAATAGTTATTCTGAAGGTAACCAATAATAAATAAAATACTTCTTACCATTAATGCGACTTCTGGTGCTGTATGGTTTTGCTGATGGCTTTGTAGTCTGGTTGATACGTGGTTATTTTTAACACTGTGATTACCAGCGGAATTATTCATTACTTATCGTGTTAAGCAATGTCAGCTAGGATTTATCTGAGAGCCAGATGCACTCATCAAAAGAGCCACATCTGGCTCTAGAGCCATAGGTTCCCTACCCCTTGGACCACTGTGAACACATTGTCAGATCCTTGCATTGACATTTTTTTTTTTTTTTTTTTTTTTTTTTTTTTTTAATGTCCTGTCCAGCTTCTCAGGCAAATCATATAGTTGATGTAGATGCCCATGTCGGCTGTTCAGATTTACTTTACAAAAGAGAAGTGTAGGATACTTCTCTTGTTGCCTTATTTGTATTTGACTTTATTAAATGTATTTATATTATCATTTAGTGCAGCCGGGCCGGAGCAGGAGGGGATAGAAAGAGAAAAAAAAAGAAGACAGAGGGGGAAATTGTGGGGACAAGAGGGGGATTAGACAGAGAGACAAAAACAACAACAGCAAACAACAACAACAACAACAATAGAGCAACATCAGCAAATATGACATGTACAAATATGATGGTAAAAGTAATAGCAAATAAGCAGTTAGCGAAAAATAAAAAATAATACAGAAATGACAATGAGCATTATTACACTACAAATGGATCAATACAAATACCAATAGAAATAGCGCTATTGATAATGAACAATACCAATAATTTACCTTTATTATCAACAATACAGTTGTTTAAATGCAACAATACATATACGTAATGATAACTTGAGATACGAAAGAATGCAGAAAAATGGAGGGGGAGAAAGAGAAGCAACCTACATTAACCTTGTAGATTGTTATAGTCACAATAGGTTAAGCTTTGTCAGTGTGCCATGTGTTACACCCAGTTTACCCTAGGGCAACAACGTTAATATATGTTTGATGAAACGTGATTATGTGCATGAGTGTAAGTATGCATATGTACTTGTATATGTACAGAATGTGTATATGTGTTTGTACAATGAATGTATATGTACAGAATGTGTATATGTGTTTGTACAGTGAATGTATATGTACAGTATGTGTATGTGTATGTTTGTATATTGAATGTGCGTGTGGATGTACGAACATTAGGTAGGTAAATATGTACTGTATTTGTGTATGTATGTGGGAGCGTAGGTACCTATGTACGTATGTGAGCATATGTGAATTTGCATGTACAACACATTCGACTCCCAGAGTGCGTGGGAGCCAGAGCACGGCCCCATCACATGCATTGACATTTTAACCTTACAAGCAAACATAGAACACTGGTGTCCGAACTTGTGATTTACATAACTTAGGCGTTCCTCAAGGCACCCCTTTATGTCCTCTCCTTTTTGGCAAATACATATGTTTTGTAATGTGATTTATGTAACTAAGGTGTTGCTGTAGCTTGTTTACTTCAGATGCAGTCAGTAGTCATTAGTTTATTTTCTTTAGTTATACTAGTGGTGTTTCTCAAGGTTCCATCTTAGGTCCTCTCTTTTTCATCATCTGGGCTGAATCAACAGGTTGCCTGTGAGTTCAGTTTAAAAAAAACTTACATTTTTGCAGCAGACTCTTAAAAAACACTAAAGTGCTGTCATATAGATTTTTTTTTCAGACGGCCCTTAAAAACCGCAGAGCGCTCCTGTAACTCTGACAAAATAAAATGTCGACTTTAGAGGTTGCTGGTTCTACAGAATATACAAAATAAGAAATATTGTTAAGGGCGAAGTCTGGCCACCCGGTCTTAAGCTTTCTGGAAATGTGGCCCCTAAAACAACGTAGTTGAATATCCCTGCACTACACCGGAACCACCACAAAGCAGCTCTTGCACCGGATCCTATTGGCCTGTGCAGGTGTACCTAATGAAGTGTCTGGGGATTGAACATACTTATTGACATGCTTATCTTCAAATCAGCCGTTCTGTCCTGTTCTGTCTGCAAAGGCTCCGCCCTCAGATGCCACACGTGCGCGGCATCCAGCGAGGAAGACTGCAACAAACAAGGCTCGGCCTCCTGCCCGCAGTACGCCGACGCCTGCGCCACCATCACCGGCCCGCGTCAGTAAACACACCAAACACACATTAAGTTGCTTGTATGTAAATATCTGGCGTGGATTTCGGGGTGTCCCTGAATGCAACAGTCCGCTTTAGCTGTGACCTCTGACCTCTTTTTCAGACACGGTACTCAAGTCGTGCACCTATAAGGATTTCTGTGACAAAGCTCAGGGCAGCACCTCTGGAGCTAAGATGGAGTGTTGCCATGGCGACAACTGTAACGGCCCACACAGGAGCCACAGTCACGGGGACCAGCATGGCAACAGCACAACAGCTCTGACCTGCAGCCCCGCCCTGATGCTCGCCATCCTGCTGCTGCTGCGTTTAGCCTTCAGTCACTTCTAGACACTTCTTTTTGGGAGAATATCAGCTCTCACCTCATTTTTTTTTGCTACAGCCTCGTGCCCCACTGGGATTTTTACAACCACAACCATCCTTGAATGTAAATTAGGGGTGTCCAAACGTTTTCCACTGAAAACTCAAGGCATGTCGGGGCCATTTTGATATTTTTCATTTTCTAATCAATACAATATATATATATATATATATATATATATATATATATGTTTTTCCCCCCTGGGGTTTCCCTCTAGTTTGTCCCAGGGACCCATAAGGGTCTCGGTCATAAAATAAAATAAAAAGTCATACATATATTTTTTTTTTAATTATTTTCATCAAACACTCAAATCTCTAGATCAACTTTGGGTATATTTGTCAATACATTGTTTATTTTTTATGCTTTTTTGTCACGGTAAACTCTGTATTTTATGGCAAAAAACACAAAATATGGAATATTCCCCCCGCCCCCAAAAAAATTCAAAGTGGAATATTTGAAGTAATTGAAACCTTAAAAAGGTCAATAACTCACACCACCATAGATATTTAATTCATTATTTATAGAAATGAGAGTTTAAAAAAAAACAATGAAATTATTGGGGATCCAAAAGTGTTAAAAAAAAAAAGTCATAAATGTTTTTGGTTTTTTTTAACTATCAACGCTTAAGTGTCTAGAATGATCAACTTCAGATCTATCCGTCGATTATAAGGTTTTATTATTTTTCTAATGTTTTTGTTTGTTTTATGCCCTTTTTTCAAAGAAAAAAATATTTCTTATGTGGCAAACACACAAAATATGCAATATTTTTCTTCAAAAAATCAGCAATATTTTCCTTCAAAAAAATATTTCAAAGTGGAATATTTGATGTGCAGTAATTGGAGCCTTGAATAACATTGGTTCTGATTCATTATTATTTTTTGAGCAATAACAGCTTTAAATAAAAAAAAACAGCCTGCATTGAATTATGTTAATATTGTCGGTAACACTTTAGTATGGGGAACATATGAACCATTAATTAGTTGGTTATTAACATAGGGTTAAGGTTGAAGTTGGGGTTAGGGTAAGGATTACTGGTTGTATAATAAGGCCATGCAGAATAAGGCATTAATAAGTAATTAAGTACTTAGTAATGACTAATTAAGAGCTAATATGTTACTAATTTGCATGTTAATAAGAAACTAATTAATGGTGAATATGTTCCCCATACTAAAGTGTTACCAGATTGTCAAATATTTTTCTCATTACATTTCACGTGTATGTTTTTTAAAAGGTATTTTTAGAATGTGCCTCGGGTCGTTAAAAAATTAGGGCCGCACTTTCGACACCCCTGATGTGTTAGGATGAATTGTTCAACCGGTGGTGATGCATTCAAGGTGTGTGGTTTATATACAAGCAGTTATTTCAACATCCCCAACTTTATTACCTTCACCCAAGGAAGTTGCTTTATTCATGTGCAACTTAAAAAAACTTGGCGACACAATTGGCGTATCACTGCTCGTCTGCACCAAACTGAAGCAGAATGAGTCTAATGCCAGCCAAAAATGCAAAAAATAATATTTTAACGGCGGACATTTATCCACAAAAATATGAAGAAGCTGCTGATGGTGTGTTTGACAGAGCAGCAGCTGGAAGGAGCTACCGTAAAAGTCCACTCTCCAAGGTAAATGTACATTATTATAACAGAACTACTGTAGTTGTTAGTGGTACATTATATTTTTTTGTTTTTGAATAACATTATCTAAAAGCTAGTTTTTATTTCTAAAGGCACGTTACATGTTAAATTGTGATGTTATGTTTAAAATGTATTTCAATTAATTTCAATTGAAGACGTTGATTTGATATACATGTGTTTTGAGTAAAGAACCAATTAAGCTCCTAAGTTGATGTAATATTGTGCTTTTCCAATAATTAGAGGTTGGTAACATAATGTAAACAAAATATTGCAATTTAGGAAAATGTGTATATTGTGAAGGGCAAAGTTGGAATAATTCATAATAATTAATCATTTGAACCTTTGAAAGGAATTGGTATATTTACAACAAAATATTTCTTAATTTGATATTAAAATGTAAAAAAAATATGTAAACATATATAAACATCTAGAAATATAAATAATGTTTACATAATAATAATAATAAATATTATCCATATTTGTTGGTTAAAATGTTTGTTTCTTTTTAAAAACTGTATTCCCTTGGATGACATTTTACAGCCTTTTAGTGGCTAAGGTTATTATTATTGGAGTCATTCACAAATGTCTTGTTTTGCAGAGGATGTGTTGACAACTTGTCGCTGGTAATGAATGATTTCATGTGTTGTTCGTCAAAATATCTCTGTTATTCTAACTGTTAACCGCTCTAATTGTTGATATGTATTTCCTGTCCACATGACTGAATGAAGTAAATGACACACCCCTACGACATGACGCACTAGATTGTGTGCTTAACGGGGCAAATTATTCACAATTTTGCTTCTTCACCCTGAAAGACGAGAGGAAGGAAACGTCTAATGAAGAGAGTGCAAATGTTCAATAAGAAGTTGAACTGACAGGATACGAGCGCTATACCTCGCTGATTTCTTATCCTGTCATGCGGTCGCCAATCAGGTGGTATATGTGCCACCACTTCCTCTTACTCGAACAGGTCACAGCTCTTCACCAGATCAGCAAACTGAAGACAGTTGAGGGAGTGACTTCAGTGCAGCAATGTATTTAACTGCTTTACATTACTTAAGGCTTCACTACACGGCTTAAAATAAAGTCAACGCCAGGTGTGAGAGTTTGATCATTTAGATTTTAGATAGCTAATGTTTCTAGCCTCTGTTTCCTATTGTATAGGGATGGGTACTGAATTCGGTACTTTTATAGGTACCAAACGAATTACGTCAGTACGGTGCCATATTTTGATACTTTTGTTGCACGTGACGTCATGTCTGATTGCAGACTCGACATTAACTCACGCACTTGGCGGGGAAACAAGCAATTAAGCACTCAAAGCTTGGTATGGTTACAATTTTCCATGCCAACAAAGCAAGAAGAAGGCGTTCAAAAGTGCAGTAAGGTTCCACTTTTCAAAGTGTGCGAGCTCAATGCTATTTTAGACTTAGACTTAGACAAACTTTAATGATCCACAAGGGAAATTGTTCAACACACTAGCTCAGTTACAATGATGGAAAGTGTAAGGATGGAAAGGACAATGCAGGTATAAATAGACTAAATATAGCGATATAAAATATAACATATATACGAATATATACATAATATGTGTAAAGTATATTATATATACAGATATATTATATTATGTATATACCATATATACATTTACATTGGACATACCAGTGTATGCCAGTGTTTCTTAACCATAGGGCCCCTAGAGTGCTGCCAATATATATCTCTTTCTCAGCTCCTGGTCCGTACGGGTTGAAATGGTGCTCAGTTGTAATACACATTTCCACCACTTGTGGCACTAATGACCATATCAAATAAACAGAAGAAGTCTGGAGCTAAAGTAATAGAGAAGTTTCTTAAGCACAAAAATGACTAAAGCGGTGAAGCTTTATTTTCATTGAGGCTAATCTTAGGGAGCTAACTCGCAACAGGCCTAGTAAACACGTACGACACGCTAATCGCACCACTAGTTATGCGAATATAGTTGTACACGTTGGCTCCAATGACACTAGGATGAGACAGTCAGAGATTACAAAGAGAAACATAGCCAGGACTTGTGATCTCGCTAGAAAGATGTCCAGGCATCGAGTAATTGTCTCTGGCCCCCTGCCTGCGAGAGGCAATGATGAGAGATATAGCAGATTAGTCTCGCTTAACAAGTGGCTGGCTAGCTTCTGTAGACAACAGGGACTAACGTTTATTGATAATTGGCCCTCTTTCTGGGGCAAACCAGGCTTGCTGATGAGAGACGGCCTTCACCCTAACCAGGAAGGCGCCATCATCCTGTCTAAAAACATAGACTACTGTTTAAGTCACATTTGACTAACTACACTAGAGCAAGCCCGGTCACAGGCAATTACAGAGCCTGCTAGTCCGGGTGAGGAGTCAGTTAAGCTAGAACTAGCCAGCACCAGGCTGGATAATTCCTGTACGCATAGCAATTTTCTTAGAATAACACACAACTCACATAATGTGTTTTCTGTTGTGAATGTGTCCGGGGTAGATATGCATTCTACTGAGGTGGCAAATCATGATGCGTTCAGTCGATCGCAGCATCAAGCAAACAATCTGAAAATTCCCGTCGTATCAATTCCTAGATATGGTCGAAACTATTTAAAGTGCACTACGTATAATAAACGCAACATTATTGATATTTCTACTACGGATAATTTAAACAAAAACTCGTCAAAACAGCCCAATACTTATAATATGGGCTTTTTAAACATAAGATCATTGTCTCCCAAAACGTTATTAGTTAATGAGGTCATTAGAGACAACAATCTTAACGTCATTGGTCTTAGCGAAACCTGGCTCAAACCAGACGATTTTTTTGCGCTAAATGAGGCATCTCCTCCTAACTATACGAATGCGCATATTGCCCGTCCCCTTAAAAGGGGTGGGGGTGTCGCACTAATATACAATGAAAACTTTAACCTTACACCTAACCTAAATAATAAATACAAATCGTTTGAGGTACTTACTATGAGGTCTGTCGCACCGCTGCCTCTCGATATGGCTGTTATCTACCGCCCCCCAGGGCCCTACTCGGACTTTATTAATGAATTCTCAGAGTTCGTTGCTGATCTAGTGACGCACGCAGACAATATAATCATAATGGGGGACTTTAATATCCATATGAATACCCCATCGGACCCTCAGTGCGTGGCGCTCCAGACTATAATTGATAGCTGTGGTCTTACACAATAATACATGAACCTACGCATCGCAACGGTAATACGATAGATCTAGTGCTGGTCAGGGGTGTCACCACCTCCAAAGTTATGGTACTCCCGTATACTAAAGTAATGTCCGATCATTACCTTATAAAATTCGAAGTTCTGACTCATTGTCAACAAAGTAATAATAATAATAACTGCTATAGCAGCCGCAACATTAATGCTGCCACAACGATGACTCTTGCTGACCTACTGCCTTCGGTAATGGCACCATTCCCAAATTATGTCGGCTCTATTGATAACCTAACTAACAACTTTGACAATGCCCTGCGCAAAACCATTGATAGTATAGCACCGCTAAAACAAAAAAGGGCCCCTAAAAGGCGCACCCCATGGTTTACAGAAGAAACCAGAGCTCATAAATTATCATGTAGAAAGTTGGAACGCAAATGGCGCGCGACCAAGCTTGAGGTTTTCCATCAAGCATGGAGTGATAGTTTAATATCGTATAAACGCATGCTTACCTTAGCTAAAGCTAAATATTACTCAAATCTCATCCGCCTCAACAAAAACGACCCTAAATTTTTGTTTAGTACAGTAGCATCGCTAACCCAACAAGGGACTCCTCCCAATAGCTCCACCCACTCGGCAGATGACTTTATGAATTTCTTTAATAAGAAAATTGAACTCATTAGAAAGGAGATTAAAGACAACGCATCCCAGCTACAACTGGGTTTTATTAACACAGATACAACTGTATCTACGACGGATACTGCAATACAAAATAGTCTCTCTCTTTTTGATGAAATAACATTAGAGGAACTATTACGGCGTGTAAGTGGGATAAAACAAACAACATGTTTACTTGACCCACTTCCTGGGAAACTTATCAAGGAGCTTTTTGTATTATTAGGTCCATCAGTGCTAAATATTATAAACTTATCACTTTCCTCTGGCACTGTTCCCCTAGCATTCAAGAAAGCGGTTATTCATCCTCTGCTCAAAAGACCTAACCTTGATCCTGACCTCATGGTAAACTACCGACCGGTGTCCCACCTTCCCTTTATTTCGAAAATCCTCGAAAAAATTGTCGCACAGCAGCTAAATGAACACTTAGTGTCTAACAATCTCTGTGAACCTTTTCAATCCGGTTTCAGGGCAAATCACTCTACGGAGACAGCCCTCGCAAAAATGACTAATGATCTACTGCTAACGATGGATTCTGATGCGTCATCTATGTTGCTGCTTCTTGATCTTAGCGCTGCTTTCGATACCGTCGATCATAATATTTTATTCGAGCGTATCAAAACACGTATTGGTATGTCAGACTTAGCTTTGTCGTGGTTTAACTCTTATCTTACTGACAGGGTGCAATGCGTCTCCCATAATAATGTGACCTCGGACTATGTTAAGGTAACGTGCGGAGTTCCTCAGGGTTCGGTTCTTGGCCCTGCACTCTTTAGTATTTACATGCTGCCGCTAGGCGACATCATACGCAAATACGGTGTTAGCTTTCATTGTTATGCTGATGACACCCAACTCTACATGCCCCTAAAGCTGACCAACACGCCGGATTGTAGTCAGCTGGAGGCGTGTCTTAATGAAATTAAACAATGGATGTCCGCTAACTTCTTGCAACTCAACGCCAAGAAAACGGAAATGCTGATTATCGGTCCTGCTAAACACCGACATTTATTTAAAAATACCACCTTAACATTTGACAACCAAACAATTACACAAGGCGAATAAGTAAAGAATCTGGGTATTATCTTCGACCCAACTCTCTCGTTTGAGTCACACATTAAGAGTGTTACTAAAACGGCCTTCTTTCATCTCCGTAATATCGCTAAAATTCGTTCTATTTTATCCACTAGCGACGCTGAGATCATTATTCATGCGTTCGTTACGTCTCGTCTCGACTACTGTTACGTATTATTTTCGGGTCTCCCTATGTCTAGCATTAAAAGATTACAGTTGGTACAAAATGCGGCTGCTAGACTTTTGACAAGAACAAGAAAGTTTGATCATATTACGCCTATACTGGCTCACCTGCACTGGCTTCCTGTGCACTTAAGATGTGACTTTAAGGTTTTACTACTTACGTATAAAATACTACAAGGTCTAGCTCCGTCCTATCTTGTCGATTGTATTGTACCATATGTCCCGGCAAGAAATCTGCGTTCAAAGAACTCCGGCTTATTAATGATTCCCAGAGCCCAAAAAAAGTCTGCGGGCTATAGAGCGTTTTCTATTCGGGCTCCAGTACTATGGAATGCCCTCCCGGTAACAATTAGAGATGCTACCTCAGTAGAAGCATTTAAGTCCCATCTTAAAACTCATTTGTATACTCTAGCCTTTAAATAGCCCCCCTGTTAGACCAGTTGATCTGCCGTTTCTTTTCTTTTCTCCTCTGCTCCCCTGTTCCTTGTGGAGGGGGGGGGGGGGCACAGGTCCGGTGGCCATGGATGAAGTGCTGGCTGTCCAGAGTCGGGACCCGGGGTGGACCGCTCGCCTGTGCATTGGCTGGGAACATCTCTGCGCTGCTGACCCGTCTCCGCTCGGGATGGTGTCCTGCTGGCCCCACTATGGACTGGACTCTTACTATTATGTTGGATCCACTATGGACTGGACTCTCACAATATTATGTCAGACCCACTCGACATCCATTGCTTTCGGTCTCCCCTAGAGGGGGGGGGGGGGGTTACCCACATATGCGGTCCTCTCCAAGGTTTCTCATATCTCATAGTCATTCACATCGACGTCCCACTGGGGTGAGTTTTTCCTTGCCCTTATGTGGGCTTTGTACCGAGGATGTCGTTGTGGCTTGTGCAGCCCTTTGAGACACTTGTGATTTAGGGCTATATAAATAAACATTGATTGCATTGATTGATTTGCATTTTAATTTTATTGACAGTTTAAATAGGGAGCATATATTATCATTTAGTACTAATGTAGTTAGAAATTATTTATTTAATAACTGTGTAATTGTATGCAAATGTATTTTTCATCAGTATTTATGAGTGCCTTCTTTTGCAGTATATTTTTATTTATTTTGTAATCAGCCTGGCCTAAGCCTTGATAATCCATCCATTCATTTTCTACCGCTTGTCCCTTTTGGGGTCGCGGGGGGTCGCTGGAGCCTATCTCAGCTGCATTTGGGCGGAAGGCGGGGTACACCCTGGACAAGTCGCCATCTCATCGCAGAGCCTTGATAATATTTTTTGTAATTAACACAACTTTTAATTTCTTTAGACAAGATTGTAAACTGTAAGTAGGTTAATACTAATAAAATCAAGAGTAAGATTAAGAGTTCAGTCTGAAGATTCGAGTGGGCCTTTCTGCACTGGAAAAGTTGGGCTTTGAGGTCAAAAAGGTTAAGAACCCCTGGGATATGCCATAGACATGCTACCGATTAGCATTAGCAACACCCCCAAATTTGGTAATGAAAACTACAACAAAAGATGCACATTACAATCAAACAGCTGGTGTGTGATATACACAATACTTGCAGTATAAACACTTTGTAGGCCTTAACAAAAGAAAATAGTGGCACAACAAGGAGCTGGGTCAAATGCAGAGGGTCATTTCACCACACGTTGTGTGTGTGACTATCAGTGGTACTTTAGCTTTAAAGGCTACTGCCATCTAACATCTTGGAATTACAACTGCATGCAAAGTCCACTATATAGTACTTGCAAATGATACTCAGACATGTAAGAAAACAATATATAACTGGACAGGCCAGTTATCATTATCAGCTCAATGTCAAATGTTTTTCTTATATATTTTATTAGGTTGATTGGCAACACTAAATGGGCCCTAGTGTGTGAATGTGAGTGTGAATGTTGTCTGTCTATCTGTGTTGGCCCTGCGATGAGGTGGTGACTTGTCCAGGGTGTACCGCGCCTTCCGCCCGAATGCAGCTGAGATAGGCTCCAGCACCCACCCACCCCCGACCCCAAAAGGGACAAGCGGTAGAAAAATGGATGGATGGATGGCAACACTAAATTGGCCCTAGTGTGTGGATGTGAGTGTGAATGTTGTCTGTCTATCTGTGTTGGCCCTGTGATGAGGTGGCGACTTGTCCAGGGTGTACCCCGCCTTCTGTCCGAATGCAGCTGAGATAGGCTCCAGCACCCCCCCGCGACCCCAAAAGGGACAAGCGGTAGGAAATGGATGGATGGATTAAACAATTAACATTTAATAATACATGAGCACACACAGGTTAGAGTGTCTGCCCTGAGATTGGTAGGTTGTGAGTTCATACCCCGGCCGAGTCATACCAAAGCTGCCCACTGCTCCCCTCACCTCCCAGGGGGTGATCAAGGGTGATGGGTCAAATGCAGAGAATAAATTCACCACATCTAGTGTGTGTGTGACAATCATTGGTACTTTAACTTTAAAAGTACCAACAATGTGTACCCATCTTGCCCCAGTACTTAATGTTACTTTGTTGTATCTCTCATATCAGTGGCCTTGTGGTTAGAGCAGTGGTTCTTAACCTTGTTGGAGGTACCGAACCCCACCAGTTTCTTATGCGCATTCACCGAACCCTTCTTTAGTGAAAAATAAAATGTTTTTTTTTCTTTCAAATTCAAGACAAAGTTATATGTTTTGGTAACACTTTAGCATGGGGAACATATTCTAAGTAACAAAGACTTAATTTAGAGTTATTTGGACACTAGGGGAACATATTCTAAGTATTAAGACTTAATTTAGAGTTATTTGGTTAGGGTTAGGGTCATGGTTAGAGGGTTGGTCATTGGTATATATTGAATATATGTTATAGACATAATATAATATATCTGTAAATATAATATACTGTACACATATTATGTATATATGTTATGTAATATTTTATATCGCTATATTTAGTCTATTTATACCTGCATTGTCCTTTCCATCCTTATACTTTCCATCATTGTAACTGAGCTACCGTGTTGAACAATTTCCTTTGTGGATCATTAAAGTTTGTCCAAGTATAAGTCTAAGTTAGGGTTATAATAAGGCCATGCCGAATAAGGCATTAATAAGTACTTAATAATGACTAGTTAAGAGCCAATATGTTACTAATTTGCATGTTAATAAGCAACTAATTAATGGTGAATATGTTCCCCATACTAAAGTGTTACCATGTTTTTTTACTGGTGCACAAAATGAACCAGAACATAAGAACAAAACCAACAGAGTGCATAAACTCACAACAAATTACACACCTGCAAACCAGTCAGCTGTTGCTGTATCCGTAATACGCCGATAGGGAGAAGTTTGTATTTACACGATGAGTCGGGTGTGTTTTGACCTCCGCCGAACCCCTGAGGCCGACTCACCGAACCCCTAGGGTTCGATCGAACCCAGGTTAAGAACCACTGGTTTAGAGTGTCCGCCCTGAGATCGGTAGGTCATGAGTTCAAACCCCGGCCGAGTCATACCAAAGACTATAAAAATGGGACCCGTTACCTCCCTGCTTGGCATTTAGCGTCAAGGTTTGGAATTGGGGGTTAAATCACCAAAAATTATTGCCGGGCGCGACCACCGCTGCTGCTCACTGCTCCTCTCACCTCCCAGGGGGTGATCAAGGGTGATGGGTCAAATGCAGAGAATAATTTCGCCACACCTCATGTGTGTGACAATCATTGGTATTTTAACTTTTTTTTTAAACATATATTATGTATTAGAATATATGTAAACATTAAATGAATCATTATTGCAGTGTTTTTCAACCACTAGTGTGCCGTGAGATAGAGTCTGGTGTGCCGTGGGAGAATATGTAATTTTGCCTATTTGGGTTAAAAATATTTTTTGCAAACCAGCAATAATAATCTGCAAATGTGCCGTTGTTGAGTGTCGGTGCTGTCTAGAGCTCGGCAGAGTAACCATGTTGTACTCTTCCATATCAGTAGGTGGCAGCCGGTAGCTAATTGCTTTGTAGGTGTCGGGAACATGGTTTGTTGTAATCACAATATGCAGACGACAGCGTGCAGGTAAAAAGGCGTCCGTCTAATGCTTAAACCAAAAAATAAACAAAAGGCGAGTGCCGCTAAGAAAAGGCATTGAAGCTTAGGGAAGGCTATGCAAAACAAAACTAAAACTGAACTGGTTGCAAAGGAAACAAAAACATAATGCTGGAAGACAGCAAAGACTTACAGCGTGTGGAGCAGACATGAACATGACATGACAATCAACAATGTACAGAAGACATGCAACTTCGAGAGGAAAAGACCAACAAAACAAGAAAAGCCACCAAAATAAGAGCGCAAGACAAGAACTAAAACACTACACACGGGAAGACACCAAAAAACCCCAAATAAGTCACAGCGTGATGTGACAGGACTTTGAGACAAGAGCTATAGTCATGCATGGTTGGTTATGGTTTGAATTCTTTTTTTTTTGAACTGTTGAAATGAGTTGAAAAATGTGAAAGAAGTAGTCGAACCCAAGGGTGGAAACAGGCTACCAAAAAACTGGAACTCCTGGAAATCTGTTGAATGTGGAAAAATGGTAGTCTGAATGTCCAAGAGGAGTTGAATGTGTTGAAGGTGGAATGGTTTGAACAGGTTGTGGGAATTTGAAAAATGGCCAATTCATTTTGAATGGGGAAAATGCAAAAAAAAAAAAGGAATTATGGGAAATCCGGGATTTAGAATTGTTGAAAGAGAGCACACAATTTCTGAACAGGCTGAATATTTAGAAGTTGGAACAGTTTGAATCAGATGAAAAATGTGAGAATTGTGGAACTCTGAAAAATGTCCCATTCATTTCGATGGGAACTTCAGAAAAAATTGGGAATTATGGGAAAAGCGGGATTTTTTTTGAAAATGATTTAAAAAAAACTTGAGTGGTTCTGAAAGAGTTGAAATGGTTGGTGTTGGAATGTTTCAAGGTCGAGGAATGTAGAAGCAGTAACTATGGTTTGAATTATTATCCAAAACTTGCGAGAACGACTTTTTATTGTCAATATCAGCTACTGAGTTGAATGTTTTTATGTTTTCTGCTGGTGGTGTGCCTCCGCATTTTTTCAATGACAAAAAGAAGGTTGAAAAAACTGCATTATTGGACAGCATCATAAGCGTTCTGTTGCCACCAAGCTTCCACTGTGTTGGAGTGTGTCGTGTTTGACCTACTTTGAGCTCCGTCGGCCCCAGATAACAAAAGTGAGCACACATTCCGCACGCTGAAGAAGTCCCGACAAAAACCGGCAGTGTTTGCGCGCTTAAAAGACCGAAAATGAGGAATTGTGCTTTTTAAAAAGTACAATTAGCAGAGAGTCTGCTAAGTTCCTCATACGAGCGCGAGGAGGAGGAGGAGGATTACTTCCGGGGTTGGTTATGTTCCAATAGCGAAACCCGGAAGTAAGCTTTAGAAGAAGGCTGCCCTGTAAGGCGAGCACACGGCAGGACGGGGAGTGGGAGTGGGAGTGGGTTCCTTTCTTCGGCACGTCGGACGTTCGTCAGAGTCAAAGTAGTTTTTTTTAAAAAGTAAAGTTCGCGTCCGTCATGTTGGCCCGTCGTGTCCAAGGGGGAGTCGTAGCGGTGTGAGGCGCTGCTCGTGGCGCAGACACGGACTCTGCGAGGCGGGTGAGTCCACTCTGGAACTCTTGCTGTTGATGTGCGTGTGCGTGTGCGTGTTTGACGTGGGGAGACACAATCATGGCAGGTGCTGCAAAGTCCTCCTCATCACCAACATCATGATCACATCGTGCATTATTGAGTCTCTGAGTACTTCCTTAATGCATGGCGCCTTCGACACGAGTGGGCTTCTCTGCACATCCTGCTGCGTGACTTGAACAGAAGGAAGTGTGTGCATCTCATCATTCATTTTTCCATCGGAGACAAAACTAAACACTTGTGATTTGGTACTCCGGTCCAAAACATACCTGGTGCCCAATATTTATTATTTTTAATGTGATTAATCACACTTTTGAACTTGGATTAATCATAATTAATCACAGTTGCTGCAAAAGCGTTGAATGGTAAATGGGTTATACTTGTATAGCATACTTGACAACCTTGAGACCTCCGAATTCGGGAGATGGGGAGGTAGCGGGGGTGTATATATTTTCAAGTATTTCTTATATATATATATATATATATTAAGGCTGAAACGACGCGTCGACTAAGTCGACGCCATCGATTACGTAAATACGTCGACGCCGTTTTTGTGCGTTGACGTGTCGCATACCTTATTTCCTTGAATAGCCTCCGGGGCGCAAATTAATTTAAAACCTCTTCTCACTCCTGCGCTTACCAAAAGGCGTGGGGTAAATTTAGGCCTGCGCTTATAAATTTGAGTGATGTAAAGCACATTTCATAAAAAAAACGTTATTATGGTCTTACCTTTACTTATAAATGAGTATTCTGATCAAAAGCATCGATAACTTGTTTATAGAAGTCTTCCTTATCTTTCTTCAGTTTTAAAAGTCTCTCTGTCTCGATGGAGATATTCCTTTAAGTATTACCTCCTGCTTCGATTGAAAGCACAGTTTAGAAAACTGTTTTATTTTAGATGTGTAGTCCTCCATGTTAAAAGTGCAAGCAAACGATCGCTGCTCACTCTTGTTGCTTGTTGTCTTCTTCTGCAGCACCGGTCTTCTGTAGTACCGGTAGTCGCTAGAAGGATCACTAGCGCCCTCTACCAGCAGGAGGCGGGAGTCATTTAATGACTCATATTTTACACACGCAGCTACGGTATATTAATAAAACATAGCTGCTTACTGTTATATTTAGCATATTCAATAGCTTGGACCTTAAATCCTACTGAATAGCTCTTAATCTTCTTCTCTTTATGCGATGTCAAATGATTGAAATCAGCCTCCTCCATTTTGAAAATGATGACTCGTGACGTGACGAGTTTGACCCGGCGAAAATTCTAGGCATATGCTAATTATTTTGCGAAACGAGTTTGACCCGGCGGAAATTCTAGACATGCGCTAATAAAAATAATATTTTGCGAAACGAGTTTGACCCGGCGGTAATGCTAAGCATGCGCTAATTATTTTGCGAAACGAGTTTGACCCGGCAGTAATTCTAGGCATGCGAATACTGTATACCCTGCGGCAATTCAAGGAAATACGCACTTTTTTGTATTGGATGTTTATCTTTATTTTTGCACATTTTAAAGCAAAATAAGCAATACTTTTACTTTTGAAATGCTTATACTATTGCAGAATATTAAGATTTGCACTGGATGTTTACTTTTATATTTGCATATTAAAAAGCAAATAAGCTACTTTTAATTTTGTTAAATGTTAAACGTTTTAAATGTTTACATTGTTACAGAATATTTTGTCATGTTGTTGTCAATGTTGACTGAGTGGCCATACTTTTTTTTGTAAATAAAAGTCATGCCTTTTGAAAAAACTGGCCTACATTTATTTTTTCATCTTCATTTTAAATAAAAATAATAATCGGTAAAAGGAAAAATAATCTATAGATTAATCGATAGAAAAATAATCGTTAGCTGCAGCCTTAATATATATATATATATATTAGGGCTGCAACTAACAATTAATTTGATAATCGATTAATCTGTCGATTATTACTCTGATTAATCGATTAATAATCGGAAAAAAGAGACAAACTACATTTCTATCCTTTCCAGTATTTTATTGGGGGAAAAAACAGCATACTGGCACCATGTTCTGGACATTGGGGATGCAGCATACAGCTATAATAACACATAAATGTAACTCATCAGATCAGAACTGAATCAGATATTGTACACGTTTCTGTTGTGAATAATAAAGGATTCATTTTAGGCTGCCTCTGAATAATAGCATGAAATATTGCAGCACCTTCATAACATTTAGTTATACTAAAGCGTCACTCAAATCTAAATATATTTATATAGCTTTCTCGGACCCGGCTACAATGATCCATTATGAAACCAACCTGAGATATTTCTGTCCGTAACGTTTATTTCGAAATTGGTAACCGTGCGTCTTCTCTCTCAAAACGGAGTCAAATGTGCCGGAGACACATTATCAGCGTAACGTTAACGTTACTCACAAAAAAGCTGAACTCATGAATGCCTGTTGCCACTATGGACTTAAAAAGTTACGTACCGTGAGTTCTTCCCTTCATCCATGGCTCCAACATGTTTCCTTTTCAGGTGCTCCTGAAGCAATGTTGTACTTCCGTGCCATTTTTCAGGAAACTGTCTTCTTTGAAGTCTTTAAAGTAAAGTGTTCCCACACTTTTGACAACTTAGGTCGTACACTTTTCTCCATTGAAGCAATAACCTCAAGATGTTTTTCCGCTGAACTATTCGTACTGTTTTCCTCCGCCATTTTTCGAATTTTTCCAGCAAAGGAGACGGCGTGGTCACGTGAGCTGCACATGAGACATCATTGGCTAGCTTACGCCACCTCATGAGACGTAACCTCAGCGCCGCCCTGGCGCTGTTTTGTACTTATTTTGATTATTGTTTCTCAGCTGTTTGTAAATGTTGCAGTTTATAAATAAAGGTTTATTTAAAAAAAATAAATAATAATAATAACAATAAAAATAAAAAAAAGCCTCCGAGTTCCAACAAATCGATGACTAAATTATTCGGCAACTATTTTTATAATCGATTTTAAGCGATTTAATCGATTAGTTGTTGCAGCCCTAATATATATATATATATATATATATATATATATATATATATATATTAGGGGTGTAACGGTACACAACAATTTCGGTTTGGTACGTACCTCGGTTAAGAGGTCACCGTTCGGTTCATTTTCGGTACAGTAAGAAAACAACAAAATATAAATTTTTTGGTTATTTACCAAATTTGCAAAATCTTCCACCAAAAATATTTTTCTTGGTGGAATATTTGATGTGAAGTAATCGGAACCTTGGATAGGTCAATAATTCATAATAACATTGATTTTGATTCAATATTATGCTTTGAGCGATGACAGTTTGAAAGACAAAAAAAACAGGTTTGTTTTATTAGTCAACATTGCAACTTTTTCTAAATTACATTTAACGTTTAAGCTTTTTTATTTCACTTTTGTTATGTTTTTGTTTATTTTAATAGTATTTTTAGAATGTGCCTTTAAAACGTTAGCTGTGGGCTGCAAATATCCTCCAGGGCACACTTTTGACACCTCTGCTATAGATAATAAAAAATTTAATCTGATAAATCTATGAATAAAAAGCATGCGCGTTTATCATAACTCTCTTGCTCGCGCTCTCTCTGTGTCTCGCGCTCCCTCACGAATGCTGCTGCACACACAATTTGTTTTGTTTTTAACCTTCTTAACCCTGAACGTACATTGTTAATACACGCAACCATAACTCAGGGTGCTAGACATTTGGAGCGTTTGGGGGGCAGCGCCCGGGCGGCCCCGCGGGGGAGGGCGTGTCCGGTGGGGGGAGGACGTGTGGCATGCTAGCAGCGATCGGTTTCACCGAACATGTCCTCTTTTGCTAGCATGCTGGCGGCTAACGGGCTAGGATAGACTGGCCGTGCGCCTTTTTTTCGCCGGGCGTGTCCTCTTTTGCGCGGCTGTCGGGGCGGGGTTTCTTGGGTGCCTCAGGTGTCCGGCATTTTGAGTATTGTTTACACAACGTGCAGTACGCTACTTAATACGTCCGTGTGGAAACTCGTTCAGTACACCTCCGCACCGAACCGGAAGCCCCATACCGAAACGGTTCGATAAAATACCCGTACCGGACTGCCGATATTATCGGCCGATAAATGCTTTAAAATTTAATATCGGAAATTATCGGTATCGGTTTCAAAATTATCGGTTTCAAAAAGTAAAATGTATGACTTTTTAAAACGCCGCTGTGTACACGGACGTAGGGAGAGGTACAGAGCGCCAATAAACCTTAAAGCAGTGGTTCTAAACCTTGTTGGAGGTACCGAACCCCACTAGTTTCATATGCGCATTCACCGAACCCTTCTTTAGTGAAAAATAAAATGTTTGTTTTTTTTCAAATTCAAGACAAAGTTATATGTTTTTTGTAACACTTTAGTATGGGGAATATATTCTAAGTAACAAAGACTTAATTTAGAGTTATTTGGTTAGGGTTAGGGTTAGAGGGTTAGGGTTATAATAAGGCCATGCCGAATAAGGCATTAATAAGTACTTAATAATGACTAGTTAAGAGCCAATATGTTACTAATTTGCATGTTAATAAGCAACTAATTAATGGTGAATATGTTCCCCATACTAAAGTATTACCATGTTTTTTTTTACTGGTGCACAAAATGAACCATGCATGAACATCACCTTGTTCAAACAACAAAACCAACACAGTGTATAAACTCACAACAAATTACACACCTGCAAATCAGTCAGCTGTTGCTGTATCTGTAATACGCCGAATAGGAGAAGTATGTATTTACACAATGAGTCGGGTGTGTCTTGACCTTCGCCGAACCCCTGAGGGCGACTCACCGACCCCCTATGGTTCGATCGAACCCAGGTTAAAAACCACTGCCTTAAAGGCACTGCCTTTGCGTGCCGGCCCAGTCACATAATATCTACGGCTTTTGACACACCCACAAGTCAATACCATGCATTCTTGGTCAACAGCCATACAGGTCACACTGAGGGTGGCCGTATAAACAACTTTAACACTGTTACAAATATGTGCCACACTGTGAACCCACACCAAACAAGAATGACAAACACATTTAGGGAGAACATCCGCACCGTAACTCAACATAAACACAACAGAACAAATACCCAGAACCCCTTGCAGCACTAACTCTTCCGGGAAACTACAATATACACCCCCACCTCCCACCTCAACCCCGCCCACCTCAACCTCCTCATGCTCTCTCAGGGAGAGCATGTCCGAAATTCCAAGCTGCTGTTTTGAGGCATGTTAAAAAAAAAAAATGCACTTTGTGACTTCAATAATAAATATGGCAGTGCCATGTTGGCACTTTTTTTTCCATAACTTGAGTTGATTTATTTTGGAAAACCTTGTTACACTGTTTAATGCATCCAGCGGGGCATCACAACAAAATTAGGCATAATAATGTGTTATTTCCAAGACTGTATATATCGGTATCGGTTGATATCGGAATCGGTAATTAAGAGTTGGACAATATCGAGATATCGGCAAAAAAGCCATTATCGGACATCTCTTATTTATATATATATATATATATATATATATATATATATATATATATATATATATATATATATATATATATATATATAGGGATGTAACGGTACGTGTATTTGTATTGAACCGTTTCAGTACGGGGGTTTCGGTTCGGTTCGGAAGTGTACTGAACGAGTACACATGCTAGCAGCGACCGGGCTAGGACAACAAGTAAAAGCCAGAGCTGGAAGACCCTCCTGCCTCGTTAAAATCTCCCGTTTGGGAACACTTTGGCTGCGCGATACAACAATGGAGGACGGAGGTTTGCCGACAATGTTCAGCAGCTGCTTCTGACAACACGTCAAATATGTGTTGCACCTTTCCTGCTTCCGGCTCCCAGACTGTAGTCGAGGAGCGCAGGGGAGACACTCCATCAGGGCCGATGTATTCTCTGGGGCAACACCCTTCACTCTACCCGGCAGTGGGTCTCCACAGCTCCGGACTCCAGGGTAAATGATGAGTCCGGCGATTAGTTGCAAATCGTAGCTTTATTGAGGTCTTGCACACAGCCAATCCAACAAAACACTAGCTACTCCCCGCACTCGCGCTACCGCTCCCTCACCTCACATGCTGTCACATATTAAAGGGCCACAATACGCTACTCTCATAACACATGCTAACCCATTTGAAGCGTCACCACCGCATTCAAGCAGCCTCTCCTCGGCGAGTCAGGCAGGGCTAAAGCAATAACAAATTTTTCTATAGCAACAGATTTAAGACCATATTGCATTAAAAACTAGATTTTGACCCACTTATATGGTGGAAGAACAATGAGCCCATATATCCTCTTACTGCCAAGTTAGCCAGGCTGGGGGGGGGGAAGAAAAGTTAATCTGAGGCTGAGTTGACTTGAAACTGTTTAATGTTGCACTTTTTATATGTAGAAGAAAAGTTTTGTCATTTTATTTAATCTGAGTAACAACTTGAGGCAGTTTAATGTTGATTAACGTGGACCCCGACTTAAACAAGTTGAAAAACTTATTGGGGTGTTAGTGGTCAATTGTACGGAATATGTACTGTACTGTGCAATCTACTAATAAAAGTATCAATCAATCAAAAAAAGCACTTTTATGTAGAAAGGTTTTGTTAAGAAACCATCCTGAGCCTTATTTTATTTAGTTTTTATTTTATATATGTTGACCACATTAACCCTGGCAATGGACCATGTGTGTATATGTATGTTATGCCATTGTTTACAAATTTGGTAAATAACCAAAAAATGTATATTTTGTTGTTTTCTTACTGTACCGAAAATGAACCGAACCGTGACCTCTAAACCGAGGTACGTACAGAACCGAAATTTTCGGTTACACCCCAATGTGTGTGTGTGTGTGTGTGTGTGTGTGTGTGTGTGTGTGTGTGTGTGTGTGTGTGTATTAGGGCTGCAACAACTAATCGATTAAAATCGATTATAAAAATAGTCATCGATTTGTTGGATCTATGCTATGCGCAGAGGCATTTTATGTATTTATTTAAGAAAACAATTATTTATAAACTGCAACATGTACAAACAGCTGAGAAACAATAATAAAAAGTATGGTGCCAGTAAGCTGTTTATTTTTCAATAAAATACTGGAAAGGATAGAAATGTAGTTGTTTTATCCGATTATTAATCAAAGTAATATTCAATAGATTAATCGATTATCAAATTAATCGTTAGTTGCAGCCCTAGTATGTATGTATGTATGTATGTATGTATATATATCCATCCATCCCATCCATTTTCTACCGCTTATTCCCTTCGGGGTCGCGGGGGGCGCTGGAGCCTATCTCAGCTACAATCGGGCGGAAGGCGGGGTACACCCTATATGTATATATATATATATATATATATATACATGTGTATATATATATATATATATATATATATATATATACTGTATATATGAATATTACATATTATATATATATATATATATATATATATAATATATATATACTGTATATATAAATATTACATATATATATATATATATATATATATATATATATATATATATGTGTGGGGGAAAAAAAATCACAAGACTATTTCATCTCTACAGGCCTGTTTCATGAGGGGGGGTTCCCTCACTCATGATGAGTGAGGGAACCCCCCCTCATGAAACAGGCCTGTAGAGATGAAATAGTCTTGTGATTTTTTTTCCCCACACATACATATATTGCGCTCTACTACGGTATCGAGCACTATTTTTTGGATAACCTTATTAAGACATATATATATATATATATATATATATATATATATATATACTGTATATATAAATATTACATATTATATATATATTTATATTTATATATGTATGTATATACGCCTGTGTGTGTGTGTATATACGTATATATTAGGGCTGCGAATCTTTCGGTGTCCCACGATTCGATTCAATATCGATTCTTGGGGTCACGATTCGATTCAAAATGGATTTTTTTCGATTCAACGCGATTCTCGATTCAAAAACGATATTTTCTCAATTCAAAAGGATTCTCTATTCATTCAATACATAGGATTTCAGCAGGATCTACCCCAGTCTGCTGACATGCAAGCAGAGTAGTAGATTTTTGTAAAAAGCTTTTATAATTGTAAAGGACAATGTTTTATCAACTGATTGCAATAATGTACATTTGTTTTAACTATTAAATGAACCAAAAATATGACTTATTTTATCTTTGTGAAAATATTGGACACAGTTTCTTTTTTTTTTTTAATAAATGTCTAATGATAATGTCAATGAGGGATTTTTAATCACTGCTATGTTGAAATTGTAACTAATATTGATACTGTTGTTGATAATATTAATTTTTGTTTCACTACTTTTGGTTTGTTCTGTGTCGTGTTTGTGTCTCCTCTCAATTGCTCTGTTTATTGCAGTTCTGAGTGTTGCTGGGTCCGGTTTGGTTTTGGAATTGGATTGCATTGTTATGGTTTTGCTGTGTATTGTTTTGTTGGATTGATGTCTATGTCTATTGAATGTCTATACCGTGCCACCGCTGTTAATATGTCAATGTTTTTTGACCCGGTGTTAACTTTTATTTGACCATGCACATGTTTACAATAGGACTATCTGCGGTTAGCCGAGTAGAGGCATTGATTGGAACATTTACGGTATGTGACGTTAGAAACGCTAACATGTAGCATTGTTGGCTGAAGGGTGGGAACATGCAACGCCTCACTTGACTTCATAGACCAGGTCCTCTGAGGGTTCAGCCCCTGAATTGACTCTGACTTATGTTTCTGGTTGAACATCTGTGACCTCTGACCTCACAAATGTGCTTCTAAATTCTCACGGACAAAATCGTTTGGAAAATCTTCCCAGAAGCTGTTAACAGACAAAAGGGATTAACTCTATATTTTCTGTTATGTTACGTTCCTGTGGATGTAATGGTCAGTTATCCCAACATTTATAATGTGGAACTAATTAGAAATGAATTAAAACAAAAAATAGAGATAAAAGTGAATTCCAATTGACAAATGCATTTTAAATGGTGGCATTATATGAGAGTTGCATAATGTGCATCTCTGCCTCTATTGCATCATGTTTGCATCATCCTGTCGTTAGTATGATTAGTCCCAGACTTTGATTAGGCCGCATGTGCTTCCTGTCAGTCAGTTGCCTCGCTGAAACTGTCCTTAAATAAGACAGGTTTGTGGCAACATTGTCGCTATTTAATAGATAAAATGTTCTGTATGTATGGTACCCACAATGCCACAACTTATCTTCACTTCTCCCCCAGTGGTTAAAGCAGATCTTTATACCGGTAGATGTCTAAAAAAATGTGTGTGTGGGTGTATGCCAGGCTGGTTGTGCGTGTGTGTGACCACTGCAATGCTATTTTCCTTTCTGGGCAGAGTTTCTCTACTTAATTGAGTGCCATCAGAGAGCAGTAGAAATAGAGAGCAGTAAACGTATTTTCATTATTTAAAACTATTTATGCAAGAGTTCCTACAGTGCAGTTACGTGTGGCAAACTCATAACGGCAATGTTGATACTTTGCGTCCTTTAAGGCAGACTTTCACTGTGCAACCTACTAATAAAAGTCTCAATCAATCAATCAATCAATCAATCAATCAGTATTTCTGCCCATTGTGGGTCGGCGAGCGCCTACTAAAGGGCGGCCAAAAAATATGTTTCTCAAGTGTAATCGACATGGGCTGCAGCAGTACTCCGCTGCAATACAACTTTTCACCACTTCTCACAGTACTGACAATATCAAACAAACAGAAGCAAAAGTCATAGAGAAGTTTTTAAGAGCAAACATTATGGCTAATGTCTTGAAGCTGTATTTTAATTTTCACTTTAACTTTATGGATAGTTTAAACATATTTATTATTAATTTAGTATATTTATTTTAGTAGTAGATGATTGCATGTGCATTTGTTAATAAAAGTGTAGTTTTTGAGTCTGTTCTTAGCCTGATCATACATAAACGACCTCATCAATTTTCATGAATCCTTGTTGGTGCATCCGGCGAGAAAAAAAACAATTAAATTCATAACTGTTCATAACTTTTTTTTATATACTTAATGATAACAATACTAGATGTAGTTTAAAATGTTTTCATTTCAGACATACTGTACAAAGAAAGTGGGTGGCGAATACAAATCCATAAATTAGTTGCACCGTTTTATAAGCCGCAGGCTGCAAAGCGTATGGAAAAAAGCAGCAGCTTATAGTCTGCAATTTACAGTAATTTTATTATTAATAATACCACTCTGAAACTGATTATTTTTGAAACGTAAAACAAGTATTTTTAGAAATACAAATTAACTTTTAACTGTTGCTTCTTTTTGTTGTCGTTTTTTTTAATGTCACAAACAAACCGCCAGTTAGTGCTGTTAGATTGTGGAGGGACACACAGCGGCGCCCGCTGCTCGTAGAGATCTGTTTTGGTGTTAGAGGCTAAAAAAGTGTTCAATAAGACCAGAAAACAGTCGCTAGATTTGTTGCTAGTATCTTTTTTTTATTTTTTAAAAGGTGTCTTGAGCGATCCGAATATTTGCTAAATAATAGCAATAAAGTTGCTGAAATGGCAACACTGATCCCTCCTGCTAAGTCTTCTTATTCTTTGGCAGACCCTTTGAGATGTGTTATCAAGTAGAGTTACGATGCACACCGCCACCTACTGTACAGAATTGGAACAACAAGCTATATTCACTGACATTATAATTAGGGTTGTGCGATATATGCAATATAAATTATATTAATTTGGCCAATAATATGCCCTTAATTTTCTGAAGTGCATATTGTGAATGCCTGTATTTTGACATGCGTTGTGACATTTTTTGGAATGTACATAGATGCTTTTATTTTGACATGCACAGTGGCATCAAAGAGTCAGATTTCCATGTTGGAAATCGGTTTCTTAGTCACATCACTGCTAAAAGCTGCATTTTTCAACTTCTTGTAAGTTTTTGTGTTTCGAAGGCATTGTCTTTATTTGTTTTAGAAATGTATTAGAACATATAACCTTTGTGTTATCCATTCATCCATTTTCTACCGCTTATTCCCTTTGGGGTCGCAGGGGGGCGCTGGAGCCTATTAGCTACAATCGGGCGGAAGGCCCTTTGTGTTATGTTGTGCTGAATTCATTTAAATTGTGAAGTTTGTAAACCTTTTTTTTCCCCATCACAATTGATTCATGTTTTATGCCTTTGAATAATTACAGTACATGTTATGTTTCACTTCTGTATTTACAAGTTTACTACTAATACTATGCAGGAATTTATTTATGTATATTTGTATGTTTTCTCTAGTTTCACTCTGGTTCTTACTGGATTTGACAGTAAAGCACTTGGAGCTCGGATGCTACTTTCTGACTCTCATTTTCATTTTGGATAGAGTTTGGCTGGCTATTGACTTGTGTCCACTTACACACACAAAGAGAACAGTACAGCCAACTACCGAGTTTTTAAAACTATCGTTCTATCGTGATAATGCATTCTAGCTGCGTCCTGTAAATTTGACAGCGACAAGCAAACAAAGGCATCCTCAACGCAATGTCGCGTCCTCGCTAGCAAGCTAGCGGCAAATGTCCCTCCACAGTGCAGCTTTTAGATCACTGATTTCAACTAAATAAACTGTTTCTTACACGTGCCATTATCACTGGAGGACTTGATATGGAGGTTAATTTGTGTCTTCAATATGAAAGCTTTTTTTTTATATACTGAATTTATGTAACTTAATGTTTTGCTTTTGAATTGTGAACAGCATTATTGTACATCAAATTGGGCTGACAATTATATTGCAAATAAATTAAGTGTAAAAAAAATCTGTGTACAAAAATTCAGTGCTGAAAAATTAGGTCTTGGAAAACAGCATAAAAAAAGGAGATAACTGCGCTACCTGGCCATAATACAACATAATTAACATTTCAATGTGGCCCGCTGGATATTTTCAAACTATAGAAATGATTCCAATGGTTAGAATCTGCACTTTTGAGTGACATACGAAGCTCTGGAAATGAACAGGATGGGTCAGAGTCGGCGAGGCTTGCTTTCAAAGCAACAAAGTCCCACATTCTATATTTTGATGTACATTCTGACTGTCATATAATTCAGTAAAATAACCAAAGTTAATTCCGATTTTGAGATGGTCTGTTTAGTATTTTACTGAAAAAGACACTCGAATGTACATGAACATAGAGAATGTGGGATTTACAATTAACTATGAACAATAAAACACTGATAATTGAAAATATATGAATGTTGCTCCTCTACTGCAGACCACCTTCTTGATCGACATCCTTTATGATCAAGCAAGAGCAACAAAGATGCAACAAACACAGCGAAAAATAAAGGCAAAAAGATAAAAAAAAACATCCACTTATTGGATATACAAAACCCAAAACTAGTGAAGTGGGCACGTTGTGTAAATCATAAATAAAAACAGAATACAATGATTTGAAAATCCTTTTCAATTTATATTCAATTGAATAGACTGCAAAGACAAGATATTTCATGTTCGAACTGAGAAACAATTTTTTTTTTGCAAATAATCATTAACTTAGAATTTAATGGCAGCAACACATTGCAAAAAAGTTGGCACAGGGGCATTTTTACCACTGTGTTACATGGCCTTTCCTTTTAACGGACCAATTTTTTAAGCTTTTCAGGTTAAATTATTTCGCATTCTTGCTTGATGTACAGCTTAAGTTGTTCAACAGTCGTTGCAGTTGTGGTATTTTAGGCTTCATATTGCGCCACACATTTTCAATGGGAAACAGATCTAGACTACAGCCAGGCCACTCTAGTACCCGCATTCTTCTACTATGAAGCCAAGCTGTTGTAACACGTGGCTTGGCATTGTCTTGCTGAAATAAGCAGGGGCGTCCATTACAATGTTGCTTGGATGGCAACATATGTTGCTCCAAAACCTGTATGTACCTTTTAGCATTATTGGTGCCTTCACAGATGTGTAAGTTACCCATGTCTTGGGCCCTAATACACCCCCATACCATCACAGATGCTGGCTTTTGAACTTTGCGCCTATAACAATCCGGATGGTTCTTTTCCTCTTTGGTCCAGAGGACATGACGCCCATAGTTTCCAAAAACAATTTGAAATGTGGACTCGTCAAACCACAGAACAATTTTCCACTTTGTCCATCTTAGATGAGTTCGGGCCCAGCGAAGCCGGCAGCGTTTCTGGGTGTTGTTGATAAATGGCTTTCGCTTTGCATAGTAGAGTTTTAACTTGCATTTACAGATATGGCGACAAACTGTAGTTACTGACAGTGGTTTTCTGAAGTGTTCCTGAGCCCATGTGGTGATATCCTTTACACACTGATGTCGCTTTTTGATACAGTACCACCTGAGGTATCGAAGGTCCGTAATATCATCGCTTACGTGCAGTGATTTCTCCAGATTCTCTGAAACTTTTCATAATATTACGGACCGTAGATGGTGAAATCCATAAATTACTTGCAATAGCTCGTTGAGAAATGTTGTTCTTAAACTGTTCGACAATTTGCTCACGCATTTGTTCACAAAGGGGTGACCCTCGCCCCATCCTTGTTTGTGAATGACTGAGCATTTCATGGAAGCTGCTTTTATACCCAATCATGGCACCCACCTGTTCCCAATTAGCCTGTTCACCTATGGGATGTTCCAAATATGTGTTTGATGAGCATTCCTCACCTTTCTCTGTCTTTTTTGCTACTTGTGCCAGCTTTTTTGAAACGTGTTGGAGGCATTAAATTCCAAATGAGCTGATATTAGCAAAAAATAACAACGTTTTCCATTTTGAACGTTAAGTATCTCGTCTTTGCAGTCTATTAAATTGAATATAGGTTGAAAAGGATTTGCAAATCATTGTATTTTGTTTTATTTACGATTTACACAACATGCCAACTTCACTGGTTTTGGGGTTTGTAATATCACTGTTCCTATGGTCATCGTAGTGTGTTGTTCATCTTCGTCTTGTGAACAACAAGCTTACGCTCAAACATTTATTCCTCCCTTTATGAATGCATCCAAACATCTATAGTTAAGTTAAAGTTAAAGTACCACTGATAGTTACACACACACTAGGTGTTGTGAAATAAACCTCTGTGGCCCGAGCTCCTCTTTGACCCAGCCCCTTGTTCCACCCCCTGGGAGGTGAGGGGAGCAGTGAGCAGCAGCTGTGACCGCGCTCAGGAATCATTTTGGTGATTTAACCCCCAATTCCAACCCTTGATGCCGAGTGCCAAGCAGGGAGGTAATGGGTCCCATTTTTATAGTCTTTGGTATGACTCGGCCGCGGTTTGAACTCACGACCTACCGGTTTCAGGGCGGACACCCTAACCGCAAGGCCACTGAGCACAGTGAGCAAGTGTCAACCCCATCTATATCCTGTGTCTTCTTCTTACGTTAACCTGACCATCATTATCCAGCACCATCTGCTGGTCACATTGTGTATCACAGTCAGTTTAACTGCATATCATGACAGGTAGAAACCGCATGTCACTCAAAAGTGCGGATTCTAACCATTGGAATAATTTCTATAGTTTGACAATATCTAGCAGGCCGCATTGAAATGTTAATTATGTTGTATTATGGCCAGATAGCCCAGTTAACTGCCTTTTTTATGTTGTTTTGCAAGACCCGTGTCACGTGACTTCAAACTCAACACCTCATTGGCTGGTTCTGAGACAGGATCGATTGCTTCAGTCTTAATTTAAGTGAGAGTTGCTTTTTGAAGCAGCAAATTTTAGACACTGAAATTCTCAGCACTCAATTTTTATACACTGACTGAATTTTAAAACACTTATTTTTTTTTTCAATGAAATTGTCGTTGATTTATTAAAATGTTGCTCATAAAATTCAAATGCAAATAAATCAGTTACATAAATTCAGTGTAAAAAAAAAAAAAGGGTTTTGTAATAAAGACACAAATTAACCTCTATACTTGAGGACAAGGAATAGCTAAACATGCTACGCTACACACCGGAGGAGGATACAAAAAACATTGCTCACCGCTAAGCCAGAGCTCTTGACATACCAAAGGCGGATTGATACCAAGTAAAGGATCAGTCTATGGTCGATACTCCAGGATTACATTGATATCAGATCTTTTTTTAATTGCTTCCAAACTCAGGAAATTAGAACCACTAGTAGTTTTTTTCTTTTGTTCAGTTATTTTTGTACTATTGACTTTATCAAAAGTTTTGTATGTTATAAAAAGGGAATAAGGAAATCAAATATTGATATTGTTACATTGCCATTCTGTGTTTCTGTCAGAGTGCAATTGTAGTTAAAATTGAATCATCAAACTATCTAGAACTTTTAAGTATGGACATTGGAATGGCCAATACTGCCCCTGTAACTACTTGGTATTTGATCGATACCCAAACTTGTTGTATAGCTCAGAACTACCGTAATGTAACCTATCCAAACAACAGAAGAATATGTGCTTATTACAATTTAAAAGAAATGTAGATAGAACCATGTTACAACAGAAAGTAACCTAACCACTCGTCTGACTCCCTCATAAAATGTGTGTGTGACATTGGCTGCACAACATTGTGTGCTTAACACCACTCAGCATCTTCAGCATAGCGGAGTCTGAGGACTGAATGATTCAAACATTTTTGTCAGTCATGAGCTTGGTGATTCACTCGCGTGGCATGCAATGCATCGTCCTAATGAAAACATTATACCATCTGAAAGCTCCCCCCCCACCCCCCCACCCCCACCATAACCATCACCACCACCCTGGTGTCTGGCCAGTGGAAATGTGAGCAGATCTTGAGCATACTCTGTAATTTTTGGCTGTGGTGGAGGGCCTCAGCGCAGCCTCAGGCTTCAGGCTTTGCCGCCGCTCAGCCTCAATCACGTCACATGAAAAACTGCTGAGTGTGAGATGCTCTCTCTCTCGCTTCCTGTGCGTGTGTGTGAAAGATTTTCACCCTTGCCTCACTTTTATGATATGTGCAGCTTCCCCAGGTCATCTCTTTAAATGCACTTGAATATGTGTGTATGTTTCAGTGATATGTGATAGCAGCAGCATGCCGTACGTGGACCGTCTGAATCGTGTGTGTGGCTTCTTGGATATCGAAGAGAAGGAGAACAGCTGCCGTTTCCAGAGGCGCTACTTCATCCTGGATACGCAGGGGAATGCTTTGCTGTGGTACATGGACAACCCTCAGGTGCTTTGTGCATCACTGAATGACACAACACACTTGCACAAACAGCAATGGGGAACTAAGCCTGGGTAAACAATGGTGTGCGTGTTTTTCATGCAGAACCTGCCCAGTGGAGCAAGCTTTGTTGGCAGCCTGAGACTAACGTATATCTCCAAGGTAAACTCCCTGTTAGCTTTCACTTGGGCCCACTGTGGGAATTTCGTATGTACTCCAATGTCCACTTCATTGCGTACACCTGCACAATTTAAAGAGATCCAAAAGGAGGTTTTTACGTAAATGCCACCTTTCCAAGGCTAACTAGAAAGTCACACCTTTGCCAAGGTGGAACGATAATTTTCTGCATATCAACACAAAAGATTTATTGCGAAAAAAACAAACAATTTACTTGTATTCACATTGTTGCATGTGTAAAAGTGTATTTCTTACGAGATAATAAGAAGCGCTATGTTTAGTGCCGTGGGGGTTTTGAAATAAGGCACTCTGGACAAGTTAATCTTCTCTTCTGTGAAATAATTCTGCTTTGGCATATTTTTCCAGTCTCATCACAATCACAACGTGCTGTGGTATAAGGTCTGCTTCATTGATTCTTCAATATTTTCAAGCAACATTTATGTACTCCTCGCAAATAGCCTTTTTTTAAAAATTCCACAGCGATTCCCTCCTCCTTTCCACGCTGGTTTGTTGTCTTTTGTCTTTGGAACACATATTTAGGTAGAACAATGGACAAAACTTGTCAAAAGGCAATAAAACACAGAAAAGGCATACACGCTGAAGAGCTATGAATTGACTATTAATGTATTGAGCAGCAAGTGACGTGGAGGGCTTTGCTTTTCCAAAAATGCTGCGTCCTGCGGCACAAAATGACTACAGGCGGGACACAATATGATTGAATGAAGCGTTTGTACACAGAAGCATACTTAGCTTGATCTAAAAGTTTGTAAATTGAAAAATTCGCGAATAATAATAATAATTTTGCTAAACGTAATTAAACTACCGGGAACTCCATACGGTTTGGAAAATATAAATTTGTATTAGTTACTACACTCATTAAGGGCCCTATTCTCCCGTTTGCGCCTTAAGTGTCTTTGGACTTATGCACGTTCTTCTTAATTTGTATACTCTCATCCAGCCTGCGATAACCCTACAATTACAATTACTAAACCTGATTACAAAAATAAATACTAATACAAATATACTGCGAAAAACGGGACTCATAAAAACTGATAAAAAACATAAATTACGCAGTGCTAAAGTTAATACATTCTAACTAAATTATAATAAATAGTAATAAACTGTCAAAAAAGTAAAAGTGCAAATGTAAATACAGCTTCTCCACTTTAGTCATAGTTTTTGCGCTGAAGAAACTTCTATGACTTTAGCTCGAGACGTCATCTGTTTGTTTGTTTGATACAGTGTGTAAAGAGAGTGTGGTCAACTCGGTTTCAGACGATCCCCTCAATGATTGGTCAAAAGGCACTCTCGAGACTACAGGACACCATGTGTGCTACCAACTTAAATACTGTAAATGTTTTACCAAAACAGACTATCCTTGAATGTCAGTTAAACTAAAATAATGCTATTTGGTAACCGCAGAAGAGAAAGTGAAACACAAATACAAATAGATGGACAATGAAGAGTAAAAGAAACCCATTTTTGGGTGTAATAATAGATGATAGCGGATCAACAAAGATTGTCTAAGTCTAAAAGCACAGGCATCGCTCAGCGATTACAAACAGTACATTAGAGGCAGCCACCACAGTTGGAATATTTCACACACAAGTCATAATTACTAGTGATTGTTGGTCCAAAGCTAATGACGATTTTGGCAAAATGAGAGTAATAAGTTATTTATTTGGTCGTTCTATGTATTTTTTTTACGTTTATTGCGCTGTTGGGTGCGTGTTATCGAGCCTACTGGTTACTCAACACTGCATGAATGTACTGCAGCAGCAGAGTGCATCAATTATGGCCGCAATAAATACAAGTATGTTTTAATTGTAAGTTTATGAGCTGGAGTATGTTTAGAACTATATTTAGACTTATTTTAGTTGATTTTGTGAGGAAAACTAACGTCAAAACAACTGCAATTGCATGCTTCCGGACACAGCGGCACACGTCCTTGGTAGCAAAGATGGTGCCTATCATTTAGTTGGCCATACTTTCTTTATACACGGCTCTGGTTTACTATTGACATTACTGCCACAAGTGGTGGAAAAATCTATTACAACTGAGTACCACTGCGGCCTACAGTATATGGACCACAGCTGAGAAACAGATATTTTTTGGCGGCCCAACAGTGGGCGGCCATATGCTTAAGAAATGCTGATTCAAACATTGTAAACATCCTATTATGTACAGTATGTTTAATATATGTAGATAAATTACCTGAAATAAAATTGCTGCTTTTAAGGAGACAACATTTTTTTGTTTTTTTTTGGAAACTATGTATCAGACAATGGTGACATTCAAAGAATGTAAAATCCGGAAACAGTATTTTAGAACGTCTTAACTCTGGCTATATTTTTCCAAAATGAGTGTGCTGAAACATAGTTTGTAATTGCATTAGAGGACTAAACACAAAAGAAAATAGCTTTTCATTTAATAACATGAATAAGTCTGTCCAAACTTTTAACTACATTTTGTATATACTGTACCTGACTCCTCATGCCTAAATCTTCTCTGTAACCCATAACAGAATGCGTGAAAAAAAATGTATAAACATATTGGGAACCATCCAGAATGTGTCCTACGGGATACATTACGCTTCTCTATAAGTACGCTTTTTTTTTGGTTATCTCAGTATAAAGCAGCACAGCTGTGCAAGCCCATGACTAAACATGTGGGTCAATCTATACCTCTTTGACAATGTTTATCATTCCTAGTAAGATGGAACTGGTCGATGTACCTAATGAAGTGGCCAGTGAGTGTGTACAGAGAAGGAGAGCAGTGTGCTGTTACACAGATAGAAGCAATCCGAGCTATCTGCAGCTGAAGCTGATGGTCACATGCAGAAGAGCTGCTGACGTTTTCCAGATGTGGACTTCAGCAGAGATAATCACATCTGTCTTCAGTGTTGACAGCTCCTCTCTGGACAGTCTAAGTCAAACAATGCATTCTTTATAACTCCACAATCACTTATTTCCCTTTTTCAGGAAAAGTAATTGAAAAAATATTTATTTTTTATTTGACTTTTTTTCAAGTTTAATA
>NC_084559.2:33890645-34025645 GCF_033978685.3 Nerophis lumbriciformis | reverse complement strand
TTTTATAGTGTCGAGCCCAGTTTTTAACCAGTTTAAGAGTGTCTTCACTGTGTTACATCTCACCTGGCAAAATGTCAGCCTACAGCTCCAGCTTTAATGACAATGTTTTTGACACCGCACTAATTAGAGGCCGTGGTAGTTTTGTGCTTTTCGCAGGCCAATTTGAGCATTCACGGGACTTTATGTTGAACCCCTAGGTCAGGGTGCTTGAAAGACATTCTTCTGTATTTACTCCATCACTCCCATCTTCATAAAGCTTAAAGGGGAACTGCAGTTTTTTGGAATTTTGCCTATCGTTCAAAATCAATATGAGAGACCATGACGACAGATGCTATTTATTATTATTTTTGCATTCTAAATATTAAATAAATGCAATCAAAAGTTTGCTTATAATGGAGCCAATGCAAGCTGCGCAATTCCGCCTACTAAGCACTTAAGAAAACATCCAAACACCTTCATTGAGGTTTTATTTACATGATGTAAATATATCTGTAATGTAGTACATTTATAATAATCTTTACTTAGTTTGCTCATTTTACGCATTTGTGGTTTCTTCATCACAGATTATTATTCACTGCAGACTTCATGAGAGCAAACAAACATAATAAAACATCGCATACTGTGCAATGTCTGCTGTCATTAGGATGCTGACTGCTGGGATGTTAATTTATTCCCATTAAGGTGAAGAATGTCTCATAATCCTCACAGTGAAACGGGTTCAGGGGGGACCAAGCGTCTTTTTGTGTCAGTCTGGCCATTTTTGGGTCCTAAATGGCTGTAAAAGTCTACCAACTTGTCGGAATACCTACTCAGACTTCTTCTGTCTAGGTGAGATGCATGATTTATGATGTACAAAAAACTTACAGGGAGCAAGTAAGCAAGAAAGCAGTAGACCACTCGATGATGTAAACATAGGGACACACACGAGTGATCACGGCGCCGCTAAAAATAGTTTGTCTGCATTAGCGCTTATAATAACAATATCACTTATACTTGATTAATATTCAATTCACGAAATGTAAATGGAGTATTGTTGGCGATTTTTTAATGGTTATTTATTGGATTTCATGGCCGGAATAGTGGAGCTCCCATTGGCTTTGCTGTAAGCAGACTTTTATTTAGGTTTATTTAATATTTAGAATGCATTAAATAAAATAACCCATCCGTCGTCATGTCTTTCATAATGATAGTAAACGATAGGCAAAATTACAAAAAAAAAAAAGTGCAATCCCCCTTTAAGTTAGAGCTACATTTGTAACTTGCACAAGATTCTGACTTAGAAACCTTAAAATTGATAGCTCAGATTATTACCGTACTAAGGTGTCGTTTTGAAGCATGATCTCTTTCTGCTTCACAACAATCAGAGATAATTTTCATTCATACCTGTGTCAAAATTAATTGACATGTGAGTTATACCTCTATTCAGCTCAAACCAGTTTGGCTATTTTTGTCACACCTCTGCCATCAACAAGGCATTTGGAGAACTGCCACTAACGTTTTTTTGTTTGTTTGTTTTTCTATTGCTCTGCAAGTATTTTGTCTAAAACTTTAGTTCTTTAATTTCAGTCTATTAGAGAAACATCCTTTATACCATATTTACTTTTAACGGTATATAGTATACACCTGCACAATCCAATACAAGATGTGTAGTGAAGCCTGGTTATTTTTAACAAAGCTGTCCTCCATGAAGTGGTGAGTGCCTATCATAGTCATGAGGTTTTTCCTTCATGACATCATATAATCCTGGGACTTTTGAATCGACCGTTTGAGCACCTCTTCTTTCAACATTGGCGCAAACAATTGAGGAAGATGATATATTTTCATTTAATTTAATTTGCTTAATTGGGACAGTGCGCATTAATCAACACTTGAATAAACAGTGTAAATTCGCCGGACTTAACATAAATGCTAATATATGTTAGAGACAGGCGACACATAGGCAAGTTTTTTTATACAGCACTGTAATTTGCAAGTGCTCCACAGATGCATAAAAATTACAAGAAGGCGAATACAATTATAGATGAAAATAATATCATCATTGTCCTTTGGAACCTCGATTTATAAACTTCATTGTTTCTTAAACTGGGTTTGTTAATTAAGAAAAGTTTGTAAAGTGAAGCAAATTTCTCCATAAGAAACAATAATATAACAAATAATGTAAGTAAGTAAGTAAGTACATTTTATTTATAAAGCGTTTTTCACAGATAAAATCATAAAGCGCTGCACAAAACATTGGTGAAGTAAAACAACAATTCACTCAAAACAACAGGGGTAACATCATAAAAAGGATGCAAAGTGGAATAAAAATGATAGTTAAAAGGTGCATTAACTAAAAGCTTAACTAAAAAGAAAAGTTTTCAAATGTTTCTTAAAACACACGCCGTGGCGAAGTTGGGAGTTTGGCCGTGCCAGCAATCTGAGGGTTACTGGTTCAATCCCCACCTTCTACCATCCTAGTCACGTACGTTGTGTCCTTGAGCAAGACACTTTACCCTTGCTCCTGATGGGCCTGGTTAGCGCCGTGCATAGCATCTCCCGCCATCAGTGTGTGAATGTGTGTGTGAATGGGTGAATGTGGAAATAGTGTCAAATCGCTTTGAGTTCCTTAAAAAAGGTAGAAAAGCGCTATACAAGTACAACCCATTTACCATTTAAAAGTATTAACACAGTCATTTAATGGGTTCCAGCCTCTACAAAAGTCCATATTTTAGTTAAGGTTTGTATACTTTAAACACCATATGTAGTGCTATACAGTACTGTATATCAAACATAACAAGGAGGTGATTAATTAACTGTCTCTTTATTAACAAGCTAAAACAACAACAATGACAAGCTGAACGGTGCTCTATGCGCTGCTCTGCCATTAGCACACACACAGAAGTCCTTTTGGTGCCCTTACAAAAAATCTGAAATCACAAAAATCTTTAACTTTAACAACCATATTGCCACAATAATGAACATAAACATTTTTTAAATACACTTACAGTACACATCGGCAAAGGAGCAGATCACAAAAGAAGAGAAAGAGGCAGATGTGGGGCGGGGATTTGAGTGTGTGTGTGTGTGTGTGTGTGTGTGCGTGTGCTGCTGAGCGAGACATATTGTAATTCCTCTGCTGTAAAATAAGTCCACTTTGGCATATTTTTCCAGAAAAGTCAGTTCTAATCACAATTAAAAACTTGCGGCTTCCTCAATCTCTTGAATACGAGCAAGCACAAAATGGTTCCCAGCGGGACACAAAATGAGGGAATGATGTGTTCACTTGAGGTGTATTTGGCACGATAAAAAAAAACCGGAAAGTTCACAAATGAAGGGGTTGGTAAATCGAAGTTCCGCTGTATTACTGTTATAATGTTAGTTTTGCAAAATAGGTGATCGTTGATGTTGCTTGTGGGTAGGTTCCTAAGTCTGGTGCGGCATCTTCAAGGTCCCATGTGTCTGCAATTGTCAGTGACGTTCATGGTGGAAAGAAGCAGCACGCGTACAAGACAGAAATCATCGGGGGAGTGGTAGTGCACACTCCTATTCAGGTATAGTGCCCCTAAAATAAAAGTTGTTTGTAAAAAAAAATGTTTAGCACATAGAGTATACACAGACATGTTTTGGTGATTGGGAAGATGGTGATGTTTCAGAATGAAGCAGAGGACACTGAGAAGAAAGGCATCAAGCCTGGTGTGCTGAGGTCCAGCTACTGTGTGAAGCAAGGCAATGTTGTGAGTAGACCGCTACCTTTTAACTTCAAAGGAGGATGAGAATGAGGAAACTGACATGTTTTGCAGAGAAAAAGCTGGAAGAGACGCTTTTTTACCCTTGACAACAACGCGGTCAGTTACTACAAGTCTGAGATGGTGAGGACGGCTTGCTGATCTTCATCTGTGCTCCTCTTCTTCATCGTCTTATGTCTGCTGTGTTTGTGTGCCAGGATAAGGAGCCTCTGCGAGCCATTCCCCTTCGGGACATTCAGAAGGTCCATGAATGCCTCGTCAAGTCGGGGTGAGTCAGTGTGACCGTGGAGTTTCCAGTTCCTGCTTTCTCACAATCTTGCTCATACACTTGAAATTCATTATAAACATATGCAGGGTGTGCTCATCCAGATAATGTTTCATCTGAAATGTTTGCATCATAAACGCACCATTAGCAATAAAACCGCTAGTTGTGGCCACAATAAACTTAACTGACTTTACACCTAAACAATAAAAAACTACAGTAAGGAAATAGGCCTACAGTATATTTAAAGTTGGGAACATGAATTTAAATGTGGTTGAAGTTAATTGAAATGATTGAAAACTCATAAAAAGATGCACTATTGCATACATTCTAGCATGTGTAAAGATGTTATCATTTTTTGTTTCAGTCATTCATTCCTGTGCATATTCTCATTAATCCAAGCCTTTATATTCTCAGGTAATTAAATCGATCGTCCCCTCCGGTAGAGGGTAAATACTTGGTATTCTGCAGTTTTGATCCTTAGGTGTTTGGTGTGCTACGATAATATCAACACAGCAAAACACACACACTAAGATTCTGTCCTACAGACTCTAGTCCTGCAAGCCTGAAATGTCGTATGAACAAACGTAATCTAAAGGGGTGGGTGTATATATATAGATAGTATCGATACTAAGGTGGTTATTGGTATCGGATCGATACTAGCGTGGTGGGATCGATATTTTTGTTTTACTTTCTCGATTTTCCTCACTGACTCTGCGACTGCAGCGTCTCTTCCAGTCCGTCAGTGCAAACAGCATTAATTATTACTATCTGCGTGTCATGTTAGTTATTTTGGTTTGCATTTTAAAATTAATATTTGTGTTACATTATTTTTTTGTTATTTTGCAATAATGCCTTTATTTTAAACAATTGTGTGTAGTATAATTTATATACTATTACATTATTTTAAAATGTTGTATTTAGTTATTAAAAAATATATATTTGCAGAACATATTTTCCCTGTGTTCTCATAATCATAATCAACTAACTAGAGGCAAATTCACAAAATGAAGTTGAAAAGTATCAGTATCGCTACCAGTTTCGGCGATACTAGCCATGTATTTACTTGTTATCTGATAGATATCAAAATTCACATTATTACCCACTGCTAGTGATCTAATAAAATCGAAGAAGCTTCATAACAACCAACCACCGTAGCAATGGCAGAAAAACAGGCAATACAGTGTATCAGGAAAGTTACAGCTCTTCAATTTTTCCACATTTTGTTATGTTACAGCCTTATTCCAAAATGGAATAAATTAATGTTGTCCTTAAAATTCTACAGACAATACCCCATAATGACAATGTAATTTTTATTTTATTTTTTTTCATTTTGTAAATTTATTAAAAATAAAAACAAAAAAAATCATATTTACATAAGTATTCACAGCCTTTGCTCAATACTTTGTTGATGCAACAGCCTCAAGTCTTTTTGAATTTGATGCCACAGGCTTGGCACACCTATCTTTGGGCAGTTTCACCCATTTCTCTTTGCAGCACCTCTCAAGCTCCATCAGATTGGATGGGAAGCGTTGGTTTTCATCCAGGATGTTTCTGTACATTGCTGCATTCATCTTTGCTTCTATCCTGACTAGTCTCCCAGTTACTGCCACTGAAAAACACTCCCACAGCATGATGCTGCCACCACCATGCTTCACTGTAGGGATGGTATTGGCCTGGTGTTGAGCGGTGCCTGGTTTCCTCCAAACATGATGCCTGGCATTCACGCCGACGAGTTCAATCTTTGTCTCATCAGACCAGACAAATGGCTTCCGTCTGGCCACTATACCGTACAGGCCTTATTGGTGGGTTGCTGCATAGATGGTTGTCTTTTCTGGAAAGTTCTTCTCTTTCCACGGAGGAATGCTGTAGCTCCGACAGAATGACCATCAGACATTATGGTGGTACTTGAAGAACCAAGTGTTTTCTGAGGTGGTAGTTGGTGGAAAGAAAAGATTGAGAACCTCTGTTCTAGGTCATGGGACAACTAGAACTAGACCTAGAGGTATAAGTGGATCCAGTACCAAGTAAATGCAGGGGTAGTATTGTTTAAAAAAAAAAGTGACATGAAATGTAAACAAAACCGCTAAATTATCAACCATTACGTGCAGGTATTCATGAAAAATAACATCAGTTGTGTTTGGCAAATTACTTTAAAAAACTAATTATAGTTAGTACCTCTTTACTTTGCCAAAAAAGTAATTCATTTAGTAACGGTATTACTCTTTAATAAATGTACTTAATTACTAGGGAAAGTAATTATTGTTGCTTTAAAAAAAACTAAACATTTTAAATATCTGGCATATGTAGTTGAACGACATTTCGTGAAAGCAGAGTGTGTGATTGTGTGCCTTTTAAAAAGACTGTGCCTGTTGCCAAGGGATGTGTGACGTCAGTGAGAGAGCCAGACAGAGAAGCATAGCTCAGCTGTGTTTGTTAGCTCTTGCAGGACAGCAGCTCTGTTGAATCCTTTCACTGGACTTGGCTGCCAATTTACGCCAACAATCCACAATAAAACAAAAGAAAAACTAAGTCAAGCCAATGTCTGTGCTAGCTAAACAAAGCTAGTTTAAAATGAACTTGAATTGACAATGTGGTGTGTGGACTGAAACAGTAACATTAGCACAAATGCTAAAGTTAATACAAACCAAGAGAAAATATAGATATTTTAGATTGGATGTCCCCTTGGTGAAAAATGTAATCAATTGTTTGACCCTTCTAGTTTGTGATATCATGCTCCATTTTCTGTCCATCAGTGATCTGCTGCTGCGAGACAACCTGTTTGAGATCATCACTGGATCCCGAACCTTCTATGTTCAGGTAAAACTCTGAATACTAATTAATTTCGACCAACATTTTTGTACAAGGAGATTATTGTTAGGTGGTTATCTTGCGAGGCAGCAGGTGTGTTGTGATGTTTTTCTTGAAATGCTCCACTGCTGATGTGTAACACAAGCTTTGTTTTTTACGAAACGGCCGCAGCCATCTGTTACCATAACAACAACAACATCCTGTTGCTCCCTTCCCACGGGAGGACAGCTGAGAGAAATGGCAAGCGTATTATTTTTTTTGTGCAAGAAAAAGGGAAGCATGACAGAATATTATAATTGGATATTTATGTTTAAGTCACAAATATGTTTTTCTATGTAACTTAAATACTTGCAACATTGCACAAGCTGCATATAGGTCTCATAAATCCTGCACCTTGACATACATGGCCAAGGCCTGTACAGTACATAGATCGTCTTTATTCTTACACGCGTTCCATTAATAGTTGACCATCATTCGAGTCTGTCTCCTGTGTATATAAATAGTGTGCTGTGACCAACATCTTTGTCACTACGTGCTGATTGACCATGAGCTCATAGTCGTCTGGTACAGTTCCCCAATATTGTAGTCTGTCCAGTCATTGTCTTCTGCGTCCATACTGCTATAATGTCTAGGCATGTTTAAAACAAGAAAGTTATGGAAAGCCCAAAATTTAGTATTATGTAGCAGATGCATTGTGGGTAATTATAAGAGAAAAAATGTGTACACAGACATTGTTATAACATGGCATCTTCTCTCCATAGACAGACTCTCCAGAGGACATGCATGGCTGGATCAGGGACATCGAGATGAAGATTCAGGATTTCAGAGGCCCCCTTAAGGTAGTAACACTGTAACACCACCCTTTGGATATTGCAGCTTTTTTCCATTGCGTTTATAAATGAAACCCTGGTCAACGTAACTTGGCTGTTTTGACAGGAATTTGAAATAAAAATACGAATTGGGTACTTATATTCAAAGATTCAAGAAACTTTATTGCCATACCAGCACGCACAAAATGTAATACCTGAAGTTCCCGATTTCGCTTAAAGCTGTCTTATTCAACTGGCGGCCCGCAGGCTACATCCGGCCAGCCAAAGCTTTTCATTTGACCCGCCGAACATCACCGAAATAGGCTTTATGAAACCATTTAATTTAGGGTTGCTCATGCATGCAGTACTCCCGCCTCCACACAGGGGGCAAAGGCATTTGTGTCACGGTGAAGCAGCAGTGGGGTGAGTTGAAGAAGACTACGGTACTCATTTAGCCTTAAAAAAAATCTAAATAAATTGTAAAAATCTGACTTTTAACGACGACTGGACAACAAAGTATAATTATTTTGCATTACAAAGGTGTATAACGGTGCCACTTCATGTAATTTATGAGCACTTTTGCACTTGTTTTCATTCCTTTACCATTGCATACGCTTCACCACTTTGACAACTTCCTCTAAGGTGTCTAAAATAGTTTGTATTGAAACACACCGGTGCCTTTTGCCCCGAGCAAGTGCCCAAGTCATTGTTTCCTGTCGGACCTTTTAAGCGACGGACACAGTGTTCTAGACAAGAAGCAACAATGACAGAAATCCACACGTGTAAGCTTTGTCACGAAATTTGGTCAAATCTTTTTAAGTAGTTACTGTGCATAAAGATATTTCATTTGTTTTGTATTGAAATTGCTGCCTTTGTGATGTCTTTTGTACTTGTGGTCGTGTTGACATTTATCTGAGTAACTCTGGCCGATAAGAGCTCGTTCAATACATGTCGTACTAAATTTGACCAATAAAGGGCAATAACGCTACACCTTAGAAGGTTTAAATGTGATGAGTCACATTCCGCTACATGTGTGCAATGTTTGATGTACTGTAGAAGTTGTTTATATGCGTCAACATATGTAGTTGTGTGAATGTATTGGCACTAAACCTTCTATTTTATTAATGTAAAATACACAATGCGCGTTGTATTTTTGTAATTTCTATTTTATGTTCATATTTTCAGTCCTACAATCCTAAATGAAAAAGAAAATAAAGAAATACAACTTAGGAAGGAAAATATTCAAAAGAAGAAATATCAATCCCCAACAAAGATTCTGGAGATTCTGTTTCTCCATACTGTTAGCTAGCTGGAATCGAGTAGCGAGGGCAGAATAATGAATTTGTTGACTGTGCAGTGTGAAAGCTAATGTGTTTACTTTGTAATTAAGTAATCTAAGTGTCAAAGGAATATGACCTGCGGAGGCTCTTTCTGAGAAAAAAAAAAATCCACATTTTGATGTCTGGCCCCCGAGCCCTTGGATTCTTGAAACTAGCTGAAAAGCCCTGGCCTAAAAAGTACCACAATAACAATAGTATGTACATAATAACTCAAATAGAATAGGATATAAATAGATAGGTTTATGATTAGTATAGGTTTATAGGAATAAATTATAATCCACGTAAAACTAAACTGTGCCATATTTCGATACCTTTGTTGCATATGACATCACGTCCGGTTGCAGACCCGGCTGGCTCAAACACTTGGCAGGCAAATAAGCACTCAAGCAGCACTCATAGCGGTCTCAAATCGGACTGCTTCTAGCTAATGCCTGACAGAAAAATACTCAAACTTACGGTAAGGTTCCAGTTTTCTGAATGCGCTAGCTCGATGCTATTTCACATTGGATTTGCCATAGACATGCTATATGCTACATGGTGATTTCAACACCTCCAAATTTGGTAATGGAAAATATATATATTTTTAGACCAGATATAAATTGTACTTTTTATGCAATCATTTTCAAAGAACTAAATTAAGCGCTTTCTCTTGGAGGCGATAATTCTGCTTGAATAAAATACGTCTGTAAATAAAAATGTGGAATTGCACATTGCGTGCAAAAAGTGCACCTTAAAACTTCTGTTTTGAATAAAATAATATGATAAATAAAAATGTAGTATTGTACATTGTATGCAAATAAATAATCAAGTAAAACATTGAGATTACTGTATAGTTTTGTTAAGTGGATTAATGCAGGCTTTTCTCTGAAGTATCTTGGGCTCCTTGTTAGTGTGTACTGACAATTTACACTTCATTGCACATGTAATATATCACGATATTGATGATTAAATGCGTTATAATTCCACAAGAGTTTTGCAGCAGCACACATGCGTACAGCTGACTGGTTTGGCTGTGCAGAGTGACCGCTTTAGTGGTCGCTCCGTGCATTGTCCTCCATTACATGGTATGATCATACATGCCTTGTGTAAATCATTCCAACATAGTAAGCTGTTTCTTAGGTGGAGTTTGTGGTTGTTGCGGTCTTGTTTGTCTCTTAAAGAGTTGCATTTCCCCCACTCGGCTCGATGCTGTTTCAGATGCTGGAAAAAGTTTGTTGTGCTGCTGCCTTTTCTACAGAAACTTTGCAGCTTGCATTTACTTGTTCCACACTTGTAACTGCAATTCTAAAGCACTGATAACACTTTTCTTTGGAACAAACGTCTTGCTCTCGTTAGCATTAGCATTAGCATTAGCCATGTTGTGCTAGGCTTGTGGATCTCCACTAAAGAAGTAAGAAGGCGGGCGAGGGCTACGGAAGCTCATGGGGGCCAAAAAATATGCCGGAGCAAGAGGAGAAAAACATCAATTTTATATTTTTTAAATCGTCTGAATTTATTGGTAAAATCAATATATGCCCAAGGCCTAACTTAATGTATAAACAGTTTGTAGGGTGCAACAAAAGACTATATTCAGCTTACTGGTAAAGACTACTTCCTGCCAGCACACCATAGCCTATACACTACTGCCATCTAATGTCTTAAAATTGAAACTGCATTCAAAGTCTACTATATACTGTAATACATGCAAATGAGACTCTGCTGTCCAAAAAGTTTATGATGTAGAAAAAAACTTAAGTACATTTGTAGTTTGTAACAGATTTTAGACATTTTCTACATTCAAGTCTATATCAAATCGAATCTTGATTAATCGATTTAGAACCTTATGAATTGAGTTGGAATCGATTTGGGAAATTGGCCATGATACCTAGCCCTACTGGACCGCACAGTTATCAGTATTAGCTCACTGTTAAATATTATATTAACAAAATGGGATTTTATTATTAAACAAATTAACATTTGAACATGAAGACACAAACAGATGTACTGAAAATTAGTATCGTTGAGTGCCGGGAATCTGTAGTCCAGATGTGCCAGCCTGATTAAGACAGCGCTGGGGGCAGCAAAGGTTCATCTACTTGTATATTTGTTGAGACATGTTTGTAAAAATCTTGGGTTTTGAAATATTTTGTCAAGAAAGCCAATTAATTTAGTTCTGAAAAGAATAAAAGGCTGAAATGTTTTAATAAGAGCTGTAAGCAGTCTGAAAGCAAACTAAAAAAGATGAGTCATCCCATAACTCTCTCAAAGTTGTTGAAAATTGATTGTCTTTACAAAGAGTACAATATGGGACATATATTGTCAAGGATCCATAAAAAATTCTGGATTAAAGATTAAACTGGATTCAACTTGTTAGAATTGTTGTACATACTGCTTCGTTCTCATCACAGTGCACACCAATGATTGCAAGAAGCCGCTGCTTGCCATAATGTGGTCAAACAAACACAAATCCAAACTATTGTTCAACGTTGGCAGTGGTCTTCTTGAGTGAAGTGGAAAGTGAAAGCTCCTGATCATCCTTTTGTTTTTCGCCATAGGGGTTTTCATTTAAAAGAGCTTCATCTCTCTATCGAAGTCACAAAGCTTCTGCGTGTCAAGGTCGACGAGGCGAAGAGCACCGCCCAGCGCTCACCAAGTCATGCTCCGTGACGCCGGGCTGGCAGCCGTGGATGCCTATCCTCCCACCTGGGGCTGCCATCATGGATGCGGAAGACGACGACGACAGCGCTTTCAGCGCCGTGCCTACCTTTGCTTCACTCTCCTCCTCCCCCAACTCATCCTCCACCTCCTCCTCCTCCAACTCCCTCTCCACCCTCGCTTCTTGCCCCACCGCGCCCTCCTGTGGACTGGGTATCCTCACCGCATCCGGGGATGCGGCGTGCGGGCGTCGCCGGCACCGATCGCAGCCCCAGTCTCACACAGCGTGCACTTTCCCCTTCAACTTGGAGGATGACAGCATCCGTACCACTGATGTCTAGGTTGTGTTTTGTTATTGGACGCGAATGTGGGTGGTTATGTAGTATTCCTTGTATAAAAGGTGACCTGCTATTGGGGCCCCCCCTGCTGGTCATATGGATGTGTTACAGCTAGGATATACAGTGTTGTATTCTCAGAGAAATGTTAAAAAATAGGATGAAGCCTTTTGTTGATGTTAATGTATATTGCGCAGCTTCTTCCGAAAACTTGAAAAACTTAATTGTTCTTGCAGGGCTGCAAACGATGGCACATGCTTTTAACCCCTGGCACTTGTCTACAATCAGACAAAAAATAGCATGCTATAAATACTCAGGCATGTGACTTTTATTGTTCATAATCTTTTCTTACAGTATTCTTTCCGGAGAGACACATGACACAAATGTCTCACAGTAACCTTTATTAACATTCAACAAGCATTTCCTGACCACAAGTGAAAGTGGAAAAACTCAAATTGAGAAACAAGCTAATTCATATTAACACCATATTAAATAATATAGCAACACTATATGGTACTTGATGAAGAATATACTGCTGACTAGCAGGTTGAATGGTGTCTAAATGTGGTTCATGTTTTCCCCTGTAGCATTATAAAGGTTTATAACGCTGCCACTTCATGTAATTTATTAGCAATTTTGCACTTCGTTTTTATTCCTTTACCACTGCATACGCTTCACCACTTTGATAACTTCCTCTAAGGTGTCTAAAATAGTTTGTATTGGAAAAACACCGGTGCCTTCAACTCATGCTTGAATCCCTTAATTTTCCTCCTTTTATATTAAATCTTGTTTTTGTATTGCTCTTGTTGTGGTTATTGATGACAATCTTCTCATTTAGAGAGATAGTTAACAAGATTCCAAAGTAACGGTCACAAGAGCCAGTTAGCAAACATTCCGCCTTTGTTAAGATGTTTGATAAAAATTTGAAAGGTAAAATAAATGTATTTTTGTGCTTGGTGTCATTTCAAGTGGCATATATATGCAGTACAACTGTTTGTCCTCCAGGTGTCACGCTTGTCTGTTTCAACAGCGATGTTCCAAGTGTATGTAACTACAGGTACACGAGGTGGGCGATACTGCACATTTTGGTATCGATTAAATACACGGTTTATATAGCCAATACCATACGTTTTTACATTTTCCCAGATACTTGGATGATTTTATATATCCTTTACTTTCTTAATCAGAAACACAGGACGCGCATAGTGTAGCAAAAAGTAGTCAATTTATTATTTTTGAATGTATTTATTGTACATGGTAATTGGGATTTGTTATATGTTATATAAAAATATAATATAATACATCAGTGTATATATTATATACTGTATATATCATATGTAAATATTACATAATGTTATATTTTATATTGCTACTATGGTAAATTTTTTAGTCTACTTTATACCTGCATTATCCTTTCCATCCTTTGTAACGGATCAATAAAGTTTGTCTAAGTCTAAATACAACAATAAAGGAATGTTAACAATATCAATCAATTAAAAGTTGTAATGTCCATCCATCCATCCATTTTCTACCGCTTGTCCCTTTTGGGGTCGCGGGGGGTGCTGGAGCCTATCTCAGCTGCATTCGGGCGGAAGGCGGGGTACACCCTGGACAAGTTGCCACCTCATGACAAGGCCAACAGAGATAGACAGACAACATTCACACTCACATTCATACACTAGGGCCAATTTAGTGTTGCCAATCAACCTATCCCCAGGTGCATGTCTTTGGAGGTGGGAGGAAGCCCACGCAGTCACGGGGAGAACATGCAAACTCCACACAGAAAGATCCCGAGGCCTGGGATTGAACTCACGACTACTCAGGACCTTTGTATTGTGAGGCAGACGCACTAACCCCTCTTCCACCGTGCTGCCCTATACTGTATATATCATATGTAAATATTACACACGTTATATTTTATATTGCTACTATGGTAAATTTTTAGTCAATACCTGCGTTATCCTTTCCATCCTTACCCTTTCCATCCGTTGTAACGGAGCACTTTGTGGAACAATTTCCCTTGTGGATCAATAAAGTTTGTCTAAGTCTAAATACAACAATAAAGGAATGTTAACAATATCAATCAATTAAAAGTTGTAATGTCATTACTGTAGGCCTAATTATTCCTATTCGTTGCATATAATTGTTTAAGGAAAAAAGTAAAATTCTAGATTTGTAACAGCAAAACAAAAGCAAAAACTCCTACTAGCTTGAATCATCCAAAGAGTTTGACTGCAATAAATGCATATAACAATATAAGAATCGGTCGACCCTTAACAGGAACCTTTGTCACTAAACAGGTGTTTTCACGGCTGCACAAAACTGTTACGCTTATGGTTACTCCAGTTTTTTTGTTTTTTTTTGATTGACGTTTACATTAGTTACAGTCACTCTGGAACCTTGCATTCGCACTTAAAAACCAAGCTAATATCGGCTACACGTAAATAAAACAAAGTGGATTTTTTAAATTTATTTCAACAGACGAAGATTAGCCAGCACTTTTCAATTCTATAGCCAGCACAACTATTCAGTTGTTGAGAGCCCAGCTGACTCGTGACACCCTCAGTGGCTTTATATTCTACTACAGACTAGCAACATTAAAGTAAAAACTGTACTTTTAAAACGAAGACATCTTTATTTGGTTCAACCAAATGATTACACAAGATTTAAGGAATATTTGGCGGCATCTTCAATCGAATCAAAACATCCACCAACTTGAAGTCTTCCGGGTTTGCTGTTTAAACGTCATGGCGCCAAACAGGTATGTTGTAAATACAAGTTATCAGTCTCTATGTAAATACTCAATGTTTATTTAACGCCTAAAAAATAATAATACGATAGTTTTCAATCAATCCATCCATCCATGTATGTAATTGTGTGGTGTTCTTTTATTTTGAAACGCTAACATCCGATTTGAAGTATACTGTCCAATGTGACAATGGTTTGGGACAATTAGAGTTTTCTTTTTCTCCGAAGCACATGCCTATTAAATACTACATTATTAACACAAATGAGTAACCGCTCCACATTGACATTGATAAATGTTTGTTTAGAAAAACTAACCGTTTTTGTTAACAAAAACATGATGTTAAAGGTCTTTAAAGTCCATATATTTATTTATTTCTTGAGTCTCCTCGCTCATGCAACATTAAATATGAATGGTATAGATTAAAATGAATGATACTTAATTGGGATTAATCCAAATGTATGCACATAAACTCTGTGATTAATCTGATTAACAATGTTACTTTCTTGACACACTGTAAAAGAAAATTGGAACATTTTTGATTTTTTACAGTAAAAAAAACAAAACCTGCCAGCTCAGTCACCAAAAAATTAACGCATGTAAATGTTTTTAGACCGAATTACTGTAAATTGAAAAAGGACACTACAGTTATTTTTACGTTAAAATTCTGGTGACTGAGCTGCCAGAGTTTTACAGTAAAATCTATGATTGTTGTTTTTACAGTGCACTACTGTAAATAGAAAACGGTACCACTTTTTTTGGAATGTGAATTTTACAACAACTCACGATTCGATCTCATTCTGATTCTCGGTGTGACGATTCGATTCAAACCGATTCTGGCAATTTATTATTTGGTATAGAAAATTATGACGAAACCTTTTTAAAACAAGGTTTCAGTTACAAAAGGTCCTCTTGGCTGCTGATACATGATGTATACACGCAGCCAGTAAGCACCAAGATGGCCAAAAAACCTCTTTAAAAATGTAAATTTTTTTCAATCAGTTATTGAATATGAATTGATTTGGAAGTGGAATAGATACCAATTGCGATTTGAATTTGAATCCATTTTTTCAGAACCCTAACATGAAAATTGTAAAAGTTAATTTTATGACGGCAACAGTTTGATGCTGTAACAGATTAATTTAGGTTCCTTTCCTTATTGTTCTTTCAAATATAGCCAAATCAGTGCAGTATCTAACCAGCAAAGCACTCTTTGAGCGCAGATTTCCACCAGGTACTATCTCCCAATTGTAAAGACCCCTTTAAAAAAATAGATAAAGAAATATGTGATGCATTACATTGTATCGTATGTATGTTCGAAATGAACTGAAAATGAACTGAACGGTGATCGGGACCAACCCCCAAAATGTAATGAATTGTTCCTTATTCAATTTCTCACTTTTCCTAAAAGTTTCTTCAAAAACTGCACATAACTTTTTTGAGCTATGTTGCTAACTGAGAGACAGACAAACAGAAACAATAACAATCTACTGATGGTTGGTAATCAATCAAATAATAAATATGGGTTGGGCTTAAGGGTTTGGCGATATGGCCTAAAGTCTATATCACGATATCGATTGCAGCCTCCTGCAATAACAATATATACCACAATATATGTTTGGTATCTAGATGATGATAGAATCATTTTAAAATTAGTTACAAAGGCTCCTAATTTTGCTGCTGACATAGGTAGTAACATAATGCGTCATTTCCAGTTTTATTGTTTGCTCAAAACTATTGGTAATCTAATTGCTAATTTACTGTTAATATCTGTTTACGCCCGGAAAAGGGTGGAGTGCCATCTCCGGGTTGGGGAGGAGATCTTGCCCCAAGTGGAGGAGTTCAAGTACCTCGGAGTCTTGTTCACGAGTGAGGGAAGAGTGGATCGTGAGATCGACAGGCGGATCGGTGCAGCGCCTTCAGTAATGCGGACGCTGTATCGATCCGTTGTGGTGAAGAAGGAGCTGAGCCGGAAGGCAAAGCTCTCAATTTACCGGTCGATCTACGTTCCCATCCTCACCTATGGTCATGAGCTTTGGGTTATGACCGAAAGGACAAGATCACTAGTACAAGCGGCCGAAATGAGTTTCCTCCGCCGGGTGGCGGGGCTCTTCCTTAGAGATAGGGTGAGAAGCTCTGTCATCCGGGGGGAGCTCAAAGTAAAGCCGCTGCTCCTCCACATCGAGAGGAGCCAGATGAGATGGTTCGGGCATCTGGTCAGGATGCCACCCGAGCACCTCCCTAGGGAGGTGTTTAGGGCACGTCCGACCGGTAGGAGGCCACGGGGAAGACCCAGGACACGTTGGGAAGACTATGTCTCCCGGCTGGCCAGGGAATGCCTCGGGATCCCCCAGGAGGAGCTGGACGAGGTGGCTGGGGAGAGGGAAGTCTGGGTTTCCCTGCTTAGGCTGCTGCCCCCGCGACCCGACCTCGGATAAGCGGAAGAAGATGGATGGATGGATGGATCTGTTTACCTTCTGTTGTACCATGTTTCTATCTACATTTCTTTTTAAAATGTAATAAGCACTTAGTCCTCTGTTGTTTGGATACTTTCCATTAGTTTTGGGCGATACTACACATTTGGGTATCGATCCAATACCAAGTAGTTACAGGGCAATACTGGTCATAACAAGCTGATACTGTTACTTAACATTTTAAGATCATTGAATGATTAAATTAAAACAGTGGTATCGACATGATATTATACTACTACATTATTACTACATTACTACTGGTTTTTGTATCGATCTGCCCACCATTGTTTACATTCTAGATCTCTAGCTGGAGGTTAGCAGTTAGCATATCCTCCCCCGGTGTGTAGTGTAGGATGTTTAGCTATTCATCGTCCTCTATGGATGAGGCTAGGAAGAAACTTAGTTTATTCGCTCCCCCGGAGACGAGGATTGCTACTTTTTTTGCACTGTGGGGGGGACATAAGTGCTACATTGCATTCCTTGGCATGTCGCTGTCAAATTTGCAGCACAGGTAGAATGTGACATCAACATGCATTATCACAATAAGACCGTATTAAAAGCTCTATTGTCGGCCAAATTAATTTCATTTTTATCGTTGATCGGCATGTTTCTGCATATTTTTTTGTTTGTCTGTTTTTTTCAAAAAGGCTGCCAGATGGTTCACTTTTTTGCATCAGTGTCAGCAGCTGAGCGCCTTTGTCCTATAGCAGGCCTGGGCAATTATTTTGACTCGGGGGGCCACATCTAGAGAAAAAAATGTGTCTGGGAGCCGGTATATCTATTTTTAGGAACACTAATACAAAACCTCACAATAATGTCTGATTGAATGCTAAAAACGTAATGACAGACCGCCTTAAAAAACATAATGGTATTTTACATTTTTCTATGAAGGATAAAATACTGAATATTGACAAAATATGAATGTCACTCCCCCTTTTGATCGACATATTTTACAATCAAGTGAAACGCAACAAAAATGCAACAAACAGTGAAATATGAACGTGGAGGGTACAAAATAAACCATCCTACAATCTGATATATCTGATATTTACTGAATTTCCCCCAGGGATCAATAAAATACTTTATATTCTATTCTATATATCACTAGGCTTTAGAACTTTGTTGTGAAAATCTCCTTCCGCGTCCGTGGAAACGCTTCCCGCCCACACTGCTTGGTGCCTCGTCTGAGCTGCTGTGACGTAGGAAGCGCAGGTTCCAACCACTGAAATACTTTGTATAGTTGAAGAATTACGGTCATTAGAAAATATCACTGCACATCATAATGGCGGCTACAATTTCCATCTTAAAGATCTAAAAAAATTATTTGGGAATGTCCGGCGGGCCAGATTGAAAAGCTCAACGGGCCGCATGTGGCCCCCGGGCCTTAATTTGCCCAGGTCTGTCCTATAGCGAAATGAGCTCAACTGAGTGAACCCTCTTGTCAGACATCCATTCATTTTGTCCCTGTGGGTGGAGGCGAGGTCTGGGCCACTGGCATACACACAGGAAGAAATTTAGTAACGTACACATAAGGTAAAGTAGTAGAAATTATTCATACAGCACCCTAAATCTAATCACTTTTTTCTTATCTCATTTTGGACATCCATCCATCCATCCATCCATTTTCTACCGCTTATTCCCTTTTGGGGTCGCGGGGGGCGCTGGAGCGTATCTCAGCTACAATCGGGCGGAAGGCGGAGTACACCCTGGACAAGTCGCCACCTCATCGCAGGGCCAACACAGATAGACAGACAACTTTCACACTCACATTCACACACTAGGGCCAATTTAGTGTTGCCAATCAACTTATCCCCAGGTGCATGTCTTTGGAGGTGGGAGGAAGCCGGAGTACCCGGAGGGAACCCACGCAGTCACGGGGAGAACATGCACACTCCACACAGAAAGATCCCGAGCACGGGATTGAACCCAAGACTACTCAGGACCTTTGTATTGTGAGGCAGATGCACTAACCCCTCTTCCACCGTGCTGCCCCCATTTTGGACATTTCCTGAATAATTAAGTGTTCAATGAGTAAAGACATATTCTAGGACTTCCAAATTTTAACTTTTTCCTCCCAAGGGCCAACTTACAAAGGCCAGCTTGTTTGCCCTTTCGTCCCGTCGCCTCCATCACATGATGCAGACACGCGTACACGTGGCCATCTAAGGCCCGGCGGTTGTGATAAGTGAGGTGTTTCACACGTCCACTGCTGCGCTACGTTAGGTCAGGAGTCTAAAAAACGGTGTCCTGACCCCTGCCCAGGTCCCCGTGGGCATCCGCGGGGCCGGCGAGCATTAAATGTCTACGTAGAACGGTTTAAAGCCTCTCTGCAAAAGCCCCGAGAGCCTGCGAAATGTCAGCTGTGTTAAAAAGAGTTTTCAGTCTGGTAAAGACAAATCTCCTGCAGGTACTGAGGGACATCAAGCAGAAGAGTGGCTGACTCTTCAAGTTTATTGCAGCATCAAACCTCTCCTTATCATTTAGGCATTTAATTATCTTGTAAGTATTGTTCTTTTTTTATGTCAAATAAAAATACACAAAAGAGGTCAAATATCTTGTTTCTGCATTTTACACGATTAATGTTGAAAGGTCATGTTGCACTTCACTTTGACGCCTTCGAGTGACAGCATCTCTCAGGGCAGCCAGACACTGCGTCCCCAAATGTTAATGTTCTCACATGAATAACCCCTCACTAGTGTGTCCTCACTCAGTGCGTCTCTTTTTGCACTCCAAAGGGCACTCATGCTCCTGGCACACTCTAACTGGATGCATTGTTATTGTTTTACTTGCATGAAGCAGTTAATAGGAGTTTGATGAAGTCACACTGTACTTTGTTTACTTCTTTTGTTTTTACTTTCCCCCTCTACATGTCCTTCTATCAGCTCCTGTTGAGTCCCCTGCTTACAATCAGAGCCCCACAAGAGGGCGCTGCAATACCCCACAGTAAAAATACTGTTTCTCTATATATTCAAAGCAGCCAGCTTTTTAAACTCATATTTGAAATAATGAAAGCTTATCCTGTTTGTAAGGTTTAGTGTCATAATGTATTTTTTGTCGTAAAATAAGCAACTAAAGTTCACTTAAAAATAAATTGATGGGAGATTAAATGAGTGTTATCTTATTTTCATCTCTTCTGGCTTTGGAAAAGGGTGGATGCAAACTTGTTTTTGCAAAAATAATAGAAATGTTTGGAATTTCACTTTTGTTCATTATAACAATGATTTTCAAACTCAAAACATAGAAAGTGTTTGGGCTAAAATACTGCTGTGTCACCAAATAGTGCCTTGAAAAAAATGTCCATTGTAAATTCGCAGCTTATTGCTGGCAAACAATTGCATTACTTTCACAGTAAGATTTACAGCAATTCACTGTGAAATAGCAATTTACTGTAATGCTGTGCTGTGATTTTACAGTTACAACATGTTACAACTTCACAATTGTAATTTTCAAGTAAATACAATGACCACGATTTTCTCATACGGCCTTCATACTGTATGTAACCGAAGTAATAATTACTGTGGCAACAATAACTTTTTTTTTTAACTGTTCTTCTTGTTGTTGTTAATCTCCTCTCTTGGTTTACCAGCATACCGCCACCTACTGTACAAGAGTGTACTACGTAGTCTATGGAACCAAAGCAATTTGTTGTGATATTACAGAGGAAGACTATCAATCATCAATCAATCTTTATTTATATAGCCCTAAATCACAAGTGTCTCAAAGGGCTGCACAAGCCACAACGACATCCTCGGTACAAAGCCCTATGATTACAGTATGTTACTGTAATGTTTACAGTCAATTGGTTGGTTTGTTGAAGTTAATTTCAAACATGTATACAGTATCACTATGATACATCACATATTTTACAATATTTTTAATTTTTCTTTACATGTTTGAAAAGGAGTATAGGCGGTATAGGAGGCTTATTTACCCTTTTCCACTTACTAACACATATGATCACTTCCTGTTCAATTCTGTACACAATTTACATCAATGCATTCCAAATACATCAGTTCTCATCATAAATAGGTAAATCAGTGATGATTCACTAAATGAGATGGATAATATCTTATTTTCCATAAGTTTTATAACATAATTCCTCTTCCTTGTACTTCAACACTCGTAGCAGCCTCATAAACTGAATCACAATTTGTACATTGTTTGACTTATTTGCTTAATTCATTCCATAATTTATTTCCACATGCTGATATGCTAAAAGTTTTCAGTGTTGTACGCGCATACAAATGTTATAAATTAAAATGTTCTCTAAGGTTATACTTCTTTATTTTGCGCATAACTTCTGTTATTGTTTGCATTAGCTTCTGTGTGTTCTCTCCTGAACAAAACGTGGTCTTGTCGTCTGCAAATAACACAACTTTAAGTACTTTGTTAATTTACAAATGTCATTTATATAAAAACAGAACAATTTTGGTCCCAGTATTGATCCCTGGGGTACGCCGCAAATTATCCCTAGCTATGTTGACATATTTTCACCTAGCTTCATGTTTTGCTTCCTGTTGGTTAAGTAGCAACCCTCTGATGCCATATCGTTTTTTATTTTTTGATTAAGAGAATGCGATTAATGGTGTCAAATGCTTTGGTTAGATCCATTTTGTTACAATACATTTTGAATAAATATTTTACTGTGAAACACACTTGAATTCAGTTAAATGCTGGTACATTTTTGCAGTGTGATGATTACTTGTTGAAGAAGAGCAGAACCTGTGGTGTCGCCCAAGGTTAGAGTGTCCGCCCTGAGATCGGTAGGTCGTGAGTTCAAACCCCGTCCGTCCGAGTCATACCAAAGACTATAAAAATGGGACCCATTACCTCCCTGCTTGGCACTCAGCATCAAGGGTTGGAATTGGGGCTTACATCATCAAAATGATTCCAGAGTGCGGCCACCGCTGCTGCTCACTGCTCCCCTCACCTCCCAGGTGGTGAACAAGGGGATGGGTCAAATGCAGATAGTAATTTTACCACACTTAGTGTGTGTGTTTGTGTGTGTGTGTGTGTGTGTGTGTGTGTGTGTGTGTGTGTGTGTGTGTGTGTGTGTGTGTGTGTGTGTGTGTGTGTGTGTGTGTGTGACTATCAGTGGTACTTTAACTTTAACTTAACATGTTTAATAATAATAATGAAGTCGACCAGGTTTTCATTCAGCTGCACCCGGAGGCTCTGCCTGGAGCACTGCCAGCCCCACCAGAACTCTGCTCTTCCCACATGATGAGACCACCTCACACTGGACCTGAAGGCAGGGTAGGGGGGTTGTGGAATGTATTGGACCCTGCGTGTGATGTGATTGTTTGCAGAGAAATGACTTGACCTTGCCCTGTAATGCCACACACACACACACACACACACACACACACACACACACACACACACACACACACACACACACACACACACACACACACACACACACACACACACACACACACACACACACACACACTGTGGTGCAGCTCTAGGTGTGTGAGACGGACCTGCTGAGTGCAGGAGGTCTGGGACCCCTTCGCCACTTCCTCCAGACGGAGAACAGAGGATCCAGTCAGCTGAAGCCCGGATGGGACAATAATAATGAGCTGTCCAGCCGCCAGCGCCACCTCATTTCAGGTATGATTGAAACCTTCTCCTCTCACTTTTCGTCTGCCTCACAAGCCAGACAGCTGCACAGTCTATGAGGGGAAAATAAGAATATGTGTTTTCAAACGGAGGCATATTGATCAAATCCAACTTTACTCTTTGATCATATAGTTCCAAAACGATTGTGAGTTATACGTTAAATTGTTGCAAATCCCTGCACGCAAAATATTTCTTTAGTTAAATACTTTGCTAAATATTTCATGGATCTCCTTACATGCATCCATTGACCTTTTTAATATTGCTCGTGTCTTTTTGATGTTTCCACTTTATATCTATTGCATTAGTATATTTTCCCATCATGTTAGTAAAACCATGGTTGTTATGCTTCATAGAATCTAAATATTAGTCCCTCAGAAATTTAGAATTTTGACATTAGAATCAAATTTTTAGAGAAAAGTACATTTTTACCGATGTTTACGTGCCCAGAAAAATATGTGTGTGCGTGTGTATGTTTATTAGTTTTAACGTGTTTGCAGTTTTACGTTTTCTTTACAAAGTAGAAGCTCACAGGCTCCAACTATGTATTACATATATATATATAGATAGATGTCCGATAATATCGGTCTGCCGATATTATTGGCCGATAAATGCGTTAAAATGTAATATCGGAAATAATCGGTATCGGTTTTTTTTATTATCGGTATCGTTTTTTATTTTTTTTATTTTTATTAAGTCAACATAAAAAACACAAGATACACTTACAATTAGTGCACCAACCCAAAAAACCTTCTTCCCCCACTCATTCACATTCATTCACACAAAAGAGTTGTTTCTTTCTGTTATTAATATTCTGGTTCCTACATTATATATCAATATATATATCAATACAGTCTGCAAGGGATACAGTCCGTATGGACACATGATTGTGGGTGCTGCTGGTCCACTAATAGTACTAACCATTAACAGTTAATTTGACTAATTTTCATTAATTACTAGTTTCTATGTAACTGTTTTTATATTGTTTTACTTTCTTTTTTATTCAAGAAAATGTTTTAATTTATTTATCTTGTTTTATTTTATTAATTTTTTAAACAAGTACCTTATCTTCACCATACCTGGTTGTCCAAATTAGGCATAATAATGTGTTAATTCCACGACTGTGTATATCGGTTGATATCGGTATCGGTGGATATCGATATCGGTAATTAAAGAGTTGGACAATATCGGAATATCGGATATCGGCAAAAAGCCATTATCGGACACCCCTATACAGTATATATATATATATATATATATATATATATATATATATATATATATATATATATATATATATATATATATAGTATGTGTGTATATATATATAGTATGTGTATATATATATTGTATGTGTATATATGCGTGTATATGTATATATATTTATATATATATTATATTTGTGTATATGCATATATATGTATGTATATATATATATATATGTATATATTTATGTATATACATATATATATATATGTATATGTATTCATATATGTATGTATATATACTGTATATAAATATATATATATATATATGAATGTATTTATATATATATTTCCATTATTCAATAATGTGCATATTCACAGAAGTGAGGGGGATCCTAAAACACAACACACGGAACATAAAATTCTATATTTTCAACGAAACCTCCAGCAGAACGTTTTACAACATGTGTCACATTTGCAATTTCGTGAGCGTCCGTTATGTTGTGAAGAAATTCTGAAATATGCATAAACTCAAATCATTCATTTTGACTGTTCAGTATATTTAGGACCTCATGTTATACGCACACGCATGTGGTCATTTGTATTTTTACGCCTGTAATTAATGTACAATTACGCTTCACAATTAATGTTGGCATGTGGGATATTCGAAAGTTATGACACAAATATTTTGTTTAGAACTGTGGAAAAAAAACTAAACGCTAAATTCGTTTTTATAGCGTGTGTACGGTAATTCCAGTCCACGGGAAAGTGTTTAATTACAAAACATTGGTGATGAGAAATCTATAAACTAACTAAATAAAACGACTAAATCATCATATTTAAACGAACACGATGATGATTGATATATACAAGTATTATTAATAACTTTGACGTAAGCACGGCTGAGACGTCTCGTCTTGTATCTATTTGACCTCATGCATGAACTTTAATTGAAATGTAATGTTCAAATTGTTTGTGTATATCGTCAACTTCTAAAACATATATTTATCTATATATCATTTACATTACTACAAAATAATTAGATAACGTGTAATATGTTATTCTAGCACGTTCTAGGTCACGTGAGGCACGCTCCCCATGAATGCCCACACAAGCCGCCGTATAGTAAAATATGATATCATGTCCATTGTGTGCATGGCTCCAGTCAGCCACGCAATGGCCGACGATGCGTGAATGTCTCTCCTGAATGAACGTGTGGTAGTTACCGTGCAAGGCAGGAGGGACGTACGTGACCCCCCGCTGACCCCGTCATGTTTGCCCCCCGGTGATCAGGACCCTCAGTAATCCGGTCAGTGCGGTGATTCAGTCGAGCAGATTACACGTGATTGTTCGGTGACGTCACATTATGTCTTGCTCTATTAACAACAAATGCCGGTCAGTGTCATTGATCAGAGGCAACGTCATCACGCACACATGAATATATAATATCATTGGGAGAGTTAAGATAAGATTCAAAAACAAAGGAGAGACGGAGGAGCGCATGCCGACGCACGGTGTTGACCAATAGGCGCGCAGGAAACCCACACGGGGGGCGGGGCTTTGTGGCTGAGTCGGATTTGACTCCATTTGTAATGAAGGATGTGATGAGCGGGGTCCAGATCGGGGCTGGCACCGAGTCGGTGAGGGCAACCGGGAGAGGAGCGACACTAAATTAAAGCTGCAATGATCTGATTGGGCTGCGGAAGGCGGCAGCTGCATATGCGCGCTCCCGGGGAACAAACGATCACCGACACTGCGCATGGAATATGCCTGATTTTGTATTTTTGTATTTATTTTTTGTCAAGCTTTCGCTAACACAACTGGACTGTTTGGATTGATTTATTTAAAAACAGGAAGTTAACAGCAAAGAGGCGGTGGTCGTGCTGCGTTCAGGATGACGAGCGTGTTTTGTGCAGTGAGCACAGTGTGCAGTGCTTGAGGTATATTACAGAGCATGTATGCATGCATGCAGGCCTTGAAGGGGGCACCCATAACACAAAATGCACGCTTAGTATCACCAATATGTTATTATATGTATATTTTGTGCAGGTTGCAAACATGCAAAGTTTCCATTAAAATGCTGACTTTATTAATGAATTATATATGGACCATAATGCAACCTGTTTGGTGGCCCTCATAACGTGCATGCATGTTCAGTAGCCCAAAACAAACACCACAATGTGAAAGGTGAAGTGCATGAACGTTTAATCTCTTTTGAAGTGGAAGCCAATTATTAGATTATAGTACAATTTAAGTCGTTATTTTGCAAGGCACGAACACCAAGGCTCACCACAAAATAGAAGTTGAAACTTGCAAAAAATTAATTTAATTGTAGCATCCCGTGCATGGATACATGTATTTTTATTTTATTTATTTATTCTGTTTAGAGGCAAATTGTGTCTATTATTTTCATACTAATATGTGCATTGCAGTTCACCTTATATTAGGTAAATATACAAATTATTAAAGTATGATTAATATACATATTTTAGTGCAGATACATGTATGTACAGATATACAAGTGTGTGTGTGTGTGTGTGTGTGTGTGTGTGTGTGTGTGTGTGTGTGTGTGTGTGTGTGCTTGTGTGTGTATATATATATATATATATATATATATATATATATTTTTTTTTTATATATATATATATATATATATATATATATATACACAAATAAATATATACACATGTATATACACACACACACACATATATATATACACACACACACACACACACACACACACACACACACACACACACACACGTGTGTGTATGTATTAATATTAATGATATGTGTGTGTAGGGGGACATGGCAAACGGAGGCGACCAGTTTGGCCTCGCTGAGCGTCCAGACTCAAACTGCATGGATTCTCCCAAGGAGAGCAAACAAGAAAGTCCCAGCACTTACCATTTTAAATCTTCTGCTTCACCACTGACACCCTCCAGTCAGCAGGTATGTACATTATTCAACCTTCATTCATTTATTTTTGTGAAATTGTCATCTTTTTTTAATTTTAAAACGTAAATAGTGAGTCAGATAATAAATCAAATGTGTATTTATTTGAATAGGAACAGGCGTTTATTTGTGTCCAATGAGTGTTTTGTTTTTGCTGCAGGGGATGGAAGGAATCAAAGTGTACCTTCATGACAGGGAGCTTTGGACAAGGTTTGATGAAGTGGGAACTGAAATGATTATCACCAAGGCTGGACGGTAGGCCAAAAGTTTATTATTTACAATACAATTATTAGTTAACCCTGAAAATGTATCATGTATTTATTTCACTGTGGTTAAGTGTCCTATAATTTGTTTTCCTTTTCATATATGAATCAGTGTGTTCTTCTAATATTAATTGTCTTTGTTCAAAAAGGAGAATGTTTCCCAGTTACAAGGTGAAGGTTACAGGACTCAACCCCAAAACCAAATACATCCTATTAATGGACATTGTGCCCAGCGACGACCACCGCTACAAGTTTGCAGACAACAAATGGTTAGTTTCATCTGTTGTCCTTCTCCTTTTCACATGTTACAAAGTATGTTGACAATTTAAGTACTGCCTGTGTTTACACTGACAGTGCAGGCAACAACAATATAGTCTCAGGAGGTACAAGTATGGTATCCTTTCCCCACATTATTGACCACATCTTGCAATATATTTTTTTCTCAGAAAATCTTAACTACACGTTTTCATTGTAAAATTACAGCAAATTGGCTAATAATTGCGTTACTTTCACAGGAATTACAGTCAATTCCTGTGAAATATCTTTATAGCAATTTACTGTAACTGCAGAGCTGCAATGTTACGGTTAATAACAATACAATTAAAACTGTATACTGTAACTTCACAATTGTCAGAATACTGCCACTTATGTTTGCAACGGAGTCTACGGAACCCCTTCAGAGACAAATCAGTTTGAATTTACAGTAATATGTTCAGCGGAGATAGGCTCCAGTGCCCCCCGCGACCCTGAAAGGGACAAGCGGTAGAAAATGGATGGATGGATGGATGTTGTGATATTACAGAGGACTATGATTGTAGTATTTTGCTGTGAAATATAAGGGTATTGTCATTTTTACAGTCATTTGCTTGAATGTTACAGTCAATTTTGATTACAGTATTTACTGTTAAATGCTGTGAAATTCAGGAAATGTTTTATGGTCTTGAAAAGGGTTATGAGATAAAGAACTAATCTGTCAGTGTTATGGCTGCACTGCCTAAAAGTCAGACAATCCTTCCAGACCATTCTGGCCTAATTCTCACCTCTTCCCTCCGCGTCTCCCCGCTGGTTAAATCAGCCTGCATGTGAAAGGTTCACCGGGCGGACAGACTGCACGGAACGGATTAAAGTCACCCGTTCAGATGCATGGTTCGACTGGAATCCGATAAGCGAGAGCTCACAGTGTGTCACTGGTGTAAAGTATTTGTATAAAAGTATCATTGTTAGGGGAAATTCAATGTTTTGACACCAAAGATGCTAGATGCTGTGCCTTGCTCCAGGAAACCTCAATAGGACTCTCTAGGAAGCAATATACAAATCATATTTTCATAAGTCCTTATAGAGGCCTTGCTTTTTAGATTTGTATTACTATTTTTTTTAAACCTCCAAACTTTCTAGTCATATTGACAAAACCCCTGTGGGGAAAAGTTCCTCTCATGCTCGTGCTGTGTGTGTTTATTCTTACTCCATGTAACACACAACTTTGTTCATTTCCATGTGTGGAGCTGTGCTTGTGTAGACTTGCAAACTACAGTTGATACTTTTACAAATGGGGCTAAAAACATTTGCGTGCGGGGAAAAAAATAAATTCACATCTAAATTATGGCTCTAAATAGAGTCATAATTTTGAAAAATGTACACCTTTTTTTAGGTGTGAACTTTTTTTAAATATATTTTTAGTCCATCTGTGTGCTTACTCACTGCATGTATGTCATACATCAGCAGCTATAGGAGGAACTTATGTAACCTGTTTTGAAAGGTTTCATTATAATTTGTAATATATTGCGAGAATCGTGTTGAATCGAGAATCAATTGTGTATTCACCCCAAGATTTTGAATCAAATCGAACTATAAATTGTTGTAACATTCCCATGCCCCAAAAACATATTCAGCTCAATTGCATTATTTTGAATAATGCATCAGTAGGGAAAATCTAAAGAAAATGATATTTAATTGTAATTCGGTTGAGTTTATGAAGTGTCTAATTGTGAATATTGATATATGAGTACACATGTTGCATACCGTGTGTGTCTATAGCCTGTGTGTAGACTGCAGAGGAGAGAGCAGGTTACTACTACATGAGGTGCGATACTGCATCTATCTGATACCGCGTAAATTCATGGCCACTTTTTCCGATACTTGACATATTTCATGATCGTTATTTTGAAATATTTTGTGATTTTTGCCTTAATTTTGTTGATTATGATTATAATCCACAGGGCAAAGATTTTAGGCCAAACATATCAACAAACTTATTTGTAAACAGCTGTAACAAAATTTAAACACTTCTATATAAGTAAATGTAATATCAACACAATAACGCAATTATCACTGCATTCCCTTTAATTAAATAGTCCACAAGGCAAAAATAAAGTCAATAGTGCAAAATATGTAACAGGGTGTCTGCGGGTCATTAAAAAGCATTACATCTCATTAAATAGCTCTTGCGAAAATAGATGTGTTAAATGGCATTAAAAAGCATTAAATACCATTATAAAAAATACCAAATGTGCAATTGGAAACAAAAAAAGAGAACAAAACGAACCCCTTTTTCCAATCAGGGAAAACAAACTGCACTTCAAGATGTTTAATATTTATTAAAGTGCAAGTTTTGCTAACAAATATTGAGAGTCCATTTGTTTACTTAGGATCATTAAGTTATTGACCTTCCATTGGTTAAAAACACTAAACTATGTTTATTGCGTTTGAAAGGGGTAAGTGTATTATTATTTTATATTATGATTACATTAGTGCTTATCGGACACAGGTAATGTAAACTTTCATTTATGCAACATTATCATTGTCAAACACTTACACATATGTCTGTACAGAGAATTGTATGCGTTCTTATTATTAATATAATAACGATCTGCAGGACACCATGGGCAATACAATTGCTTTAAAGTGTATTTAAAGGGAATAAAAGGCATTAAATTGGATTTGCTGATATTAGCAGAAGCCCAAAAGCAAAAACTAAATTGTCTCTCATTCCCGGAGTTTGTAGTTTTTCAGGTCAAGGGACCCCCTTCTTACAGTATTAATTGTGTTTTAAAGGAAACTGGTCCTAAAGGTATAAAGTATCTTAATTGTTATTGTGCAACACTCGCATTTCCCGTGAAGCTCCTTGGGTTTGAGTTTATTTGGAACATGCATGCATACAACAACATGATACATCACAATTTCCAGTTTCGCTTTTCAACATGTTCGAAAGGGAGTAGGAAGAAGCAGAGCGTATACTTATTTTCTTTTACATAACAGTTGCTAAAACTTTTGTTCACTTCCTGTTCTCAATGTATTCACAATATACTTCATAAGTAATTGGGGTTGAAGTTTATGTAGCGGAAATGTGAAATTTGAACTTTTAAGTCACTCAAACTGTCCACAGAATAAATGGAGAACATATAAAACACACAAATAAAAACGTTGCACAACTGTACGTCACGCTAAAACCGATCCGATACTGATACCACCACTGGTATCGATACGGTTGGTGTTTGGCTCTACGATGTACGGTCGGACCAGACTGACCATGACCCACTGGATGTTGGTGTATGCGTTCATGTTATAAATGCAGTGTGTGTGCGTGTGTCGTTGTAGGTCTGTAACGGGTAAGGCCGAACCAGCGATGCCGGGCAGGCTTTACGTCCATCCGGACTCTCCTGCGACGGGGGCCCACTGGAGCCGCCAGCTGGTGTCCTTCCAGAAACTCAAACTCACCAACAACCACCTGGACCCATTTGGACATGTGAGCGTTGCTGCTTAATTAACTGCACATTTAAAAAAAAACAAAAAAAACCGTCATCTGTACTTTTAAACGATACGGGTAATGTTTTCGGCTACCAAATGACTGCATGTGTGCATTTTGATATAAAGAACTCTGAGAGGTCTTTTACGTGTAGTTGCGTTATAGTTTTGAAGTGTTTCTACGTGGACAGAGCACAACTCATGCATGGGGGCCACATGAGTGCACACCCATGGCTCCCTTGCAGCGTCCTGCAGCCGCGCCAATTAGGCTCCCAGCAGCATGCCGACGTGCATTGTTTGAAACAAATACAAAACATCACATTTCCAGGCCCCTAAGTAATGAGCCCGGAGACTTGTGAAGTCCATTAGTTGAGGCATTTCACCGGCGGACACGTCATTGCGATTAAACTGAGCCCCTCTAGATTAAGGGCGCGCACGAGCACATTTACGCGCGCACTTAAAGGCCAGCAGTTCCATGGGGGAAAAAAGAACACACGTGGGTTTTTCATTGGCGTGTTGTAACTTTCGTGTAAAAGTGCATGGTGTTAATTCGATGTTATTACGTTGACAATTGTTTTAAGTAGAGATAAATGCGTTAAAATGTAATATCGGAAATTATTGGTATCGGTTTTTTATTATCGGTATCGGGTTTTTTGGTTTTTTTTTTTTTTTATTAAATCAACGTAAAAAACACAAGATACACTTACAATTAGTGCACCAAACCAAAAAACCTCCCTCCCCTCTCATTCACACAAAAGGGTTGTTTCTTTCTGTTATTAATATTCTGGTTCCTACATGATATATCAATATAGTCTGCAAGGGATACAGTCTGTAAGCACACATGATTGTGCGTGCTGCTGGTCCACTAATAGTACTAACCTTTAACAGTTAATTTTACAAATTTTCATTAATTACTAGTTTCTATGTAACTGTTTTTATATTGTTTTACTTTCTTTTTTATTCAAGGAAATGTTTTTAATTTATTTATCTTATCTTATTTTTATTTATTTTTTTAAAGTACCTTATCTTCATACCTGGTTGTCCAAATTAGGCATGATAATGTGTTATTTCCACGATTGTATATATCGGTATCGGTAATTAAAGAGTTGGACAATATCGGAATATCGGATATCGACAAAAAGCCATTATCGGACATCCCTAGTTTTAAGTTGTAAACAATATTTTTTGTGGCCTCATTTTGGGCATGAATGTAACTTATTTATTGTTGGGCCCCCACCCTACCCTAAACATAATATCATCGCACCATGCACACACACTCAGTACGCCAAAGTTTTTTTTATTGCTTTAATGTCGCCAAGATGTGTACGTTTTGTTAATACAACCTGTTATTCACCTAAACATCCATCCATCCATCCATTTTCTACCGCTTATTCCCTTTTGGGGTCCTAACATGTTTATCAATTTGTCATGTTTTTATTTACTTTACAATGTTAAGTATAGAGAATATGATTATCAGTAGTTGATGTTAATAATAAATCATTATTATAATTATTATAATTTGTGTATCTACTGGGTTAAGCCTTCCCTGTCTTTAAAAACTAGTGACACCTCTGTTTTGAACTTAAATTGAGGTTCCTTGAACGCACCACAATTGTGTGCTATGACATGCAAAAGAGAATCTTAAACATAACTTTGTCGATGCCGCCACATATAGATTTATTATATTTTTACATTTCTTCTATCACCTTATCCTGCTTCCCAAATGTTGGCGCTGGGTGTGAATGGACGCATGGGAGCTTTGATGTCTTTAAGACGTCTGTGTTGAGTGAACAGTGAAGTGTTCCAATGCTTGGCTGAACAATTTCAAATTTTTTTCAAGGGTGTGTACCTTACACATTCCTGTTTAATTCAATCAATTGAACTTTTGACAGCAAAATTGTGTTTATCTGAACTTTTATGACATCATATTTTATAACTGGCGGATTAAAATCAAAGACACACACAGTATTTTTGCATGCACTAAAAACAAGTTATTGGTTGAAACTATAATTTTTTTTTTAATTGCTTGTAATGTCACCAAGATGTGTGAGTTTTAATAATCACACAACCTGTTATTATTCACTTAAACATGATTATCAATTTGTCAAATTTTCTTTACTTTATATTTTAAATCTATAGGTTAGTTGATTAATGTAGGATTATCGTTAGTGAATGATGATAATAATATTAATACATTATTCTTATAATATTAATAATTATTAATATAATTAGTGTATCTGCAGGGGTTAAGCCTCCACTAGCTTTAGAAAATAGATTTAATCGAGGTTCCTTGAACGCACCACAATTGTGCTATGCGATGCAAAAGGGAGTCTTAAACATAACTTTGTCCGATGGTGCCACAAATAGATTTATTATATTTGCACCTTTTTTCTACCACCTTATCCTGGTTCCCAAATGTTGGCGGTGAGAGCTTTGATGTGTTTATGACGTCTGTGTTGAGTGAACAGTGACGCGTTCCAATGCTTAGCATTTTTTTTAAGGGTGTGTATGTTACACCCTCCATCCATCCATTTTTCTACCGCTTGTCCCTTTCGGTGTCACGGGGTGTGCTGGAGCTTACATTCCTATTTAATTCAAACAACCCTTTTATTGAATTTTGACAGCAAAATTGTGTTTATTTGAACTTTTATGACGTCATATTTTATAACTGACAGATTTAAATCAAATAAAAAAATCTACAACTCTTTCCAAAGCCGATACCATGATCATGTGGCTCATAGGCCTAAAGTTTTTATGCCAAGGGCCGGTTGTGAGTAATAAAACTATCATTGGTGTTATTTATTGCAAATAAAAAGTAAATGTGCAGCTCAATAAATTAGAACGTCTTTGAAAAGGTCCTTTATTTCGGTATATCAAATGAAAGATTAAGTGAAACTTATAATTTTGCAAGAGGAAAAAAAGTCTTAATTCCTTTATTTTTTTAAGATTAAACCTTAAAGCCTAAATTCATATACCTCATTAAATAAACTTTTACATAATCTTTGTCTGAATTGAACTTGTGATCAAATAGCTTTTACACAATATTCTAATGTATTGAGATGCACCGTATTGTGTAAGAATGTGTGCCATGTATAATCTAATGAGAGGGTTTATATTGCAAAGTACATTATGTTAAGGAGAAAGTACTAATGCTCAGTTTTGCTACAGAAGTCTGAATGTAACCAAATGTTTAGTTTGCAGTGATGTAGAACTGCACTCTGTCATACTGAGAGCTGAGCGGGGAATTTTCTCCCACCTTACAAAAAATAGTTTTGAATAGGATACGGTGCACCTCTAATCAAGATAATGGTCAATTAGTATATGCCTCTCTTGCAGTATGTAGATCAAAGTAGTGTTGGAATGTCTAAGATGTATAAAGATGCATTTATTTCATACTATAGACACTTTTTTAAGCGTTCCTAAATGGCTGACAAGACAAGTGGTAGTAACAGACCATATAGGCTGCGGGGGGAAAAAAGTGGCTGTACATCTCAACTTCCCTAACTTTGATCTTGTGTGTCATGAATCTATTGTCACTCACACTGAGGTCGTCCTAGAAATGTGTTTTAGTCCAGCCCCCATCTGCTGCTGGAACACGACCGCTCACTCAAGCCTCACCCTCTCAATCTCACCCCTGTGCAGATAATACTCAACTCCATGCACAAATACCAGCCTCGCCTCCATATTGTCAAGGCGGACGAGAACAATGGCTTCGGCTCCAAAAATACAGCCTTCTGCACCCATGTCTTCTCTGAGACCGCCTTCATCGCTGTCACCTCCTACCAGAACCATAAGGTTAGTTTTACACAGCGCACACTGCTGCATCCAGCGTTTTAGTGAGGAGGTGATATCCTATAGGGTGCTTGGAGAAATGGGAGGGCCTTTAGTGGGGTTTGTGTGAGGCAGTGGAACATTTGACACCATACTTACATCACTGAGGCTCAATACCACTCAATAACACAATAAGGACTCAGCACTTTAAGGCCACTCATAACTTAAAACAGCTCTATTCTACATTTTACCATGCTTTTCAGAAAAAAAATAGTATTCTTGTTATGTATACATAATGTGGACCTGCTATATCTGCTTTCATTTTAATGCCAAGGGCACAAGAACTTCACAAGATCTTTTGAATTTTGTCACATCACAACTTCAGTGGAATGTATTGCTTGCAAACTTCATTTTCAACGTGAACAACCTCCATTCATTTAGGTACACATTGCAATGTCACTTTGAAAATCCACCCAATTAGTCAGATGATATGTTGTAATGTCACACAAAAAAGAAGAGCAGACCTTACTTTAACACACTTTTGGTAAATGAAACTAAAGGGCACCTATGATGAGTTTAATTTACATTTAATACACTTCCTTGTGGTCAGGATGAGGGGTTCTTATGCTTTTTATCTTCAGGGCCCAACTTTTTCACTACAGAGGGTACTGGGACCCACTCAAATATTGACACTGAATCTTACTTTGAAATTGAATCGTATAATATGATAGTACATCTAATCTACTTACATTTTAACAAGATAAACCTTGTGTTAAACGCATGTGTTAATAAATATTATTATCAAGACTTAGGTCAGGCTGATTACAAAAATAAATACTATTCAAATATACTGCAAAAGAAGGGACTCATAAAAACTGCTGAAAAACAAATTTACATACAATTACGCAGTGCTAAAATAAATGAATTCTAACTAAAATAATACTAATATGGTTTATGTTTCTTCAATAAACTGTCACTAAAATTTAAATGCAAATTAAAATACAGTTTTACCACTTTAGTCATAATTTTTGCGCTTAAGAAACTTCTTTATGACTTTGGCTGCAGACTTCTTCTGTTTGAGATTGTCATTACTGCCACAGGTGGTAAAAAGTGCATTACAAACGGATAACAGTGATATAATATTTTTTTGGCAGCCCTCTAGGGTGCTTGTGGCCCTACAATGGGCGCCAAAACTCTGGTCTAGATAATACGTTTTGGATATGCTTTGGTCTAAATTTTACATACATTTTGCTCCACAGTCACTTTAATAACCCGTTTTTTCAGTCTGTCTGCAAGATGTTCATATTTGGAGGCGTTCCCAGATTGCAAATGAAACCACGCTCCATCCTCTCCAAATGTATCACAATTTATCTTTTGAAAGTCTACACTGTTGAAATACATATCTTGAACATGTCACGGCAATTTTTTTTCCAGACACGGTCGAAAATAAACTTCATAAACACAACATAGATTTACCCGGTCACAACATTAGGTACGCCTGCATACTCGCCAATCGATACCAACTCTGCATAAAAAAAGCTGCTTTTAGCAACATTTATGACACTGCATGTTGCACATTAGTGTTATTATGTGCATGTCAAGATTAGATTAAAATAATTATTAATTCTACCTTTTTTATGTTTCCTGGTGGTCTGAGTGCTTCACTTAATGTCCAAATAAGTGCTTCCACCTCGCTCTGGAGTTACGATGTATAGCCAGACTGCAAAACCATGTGAACAGAGGCATCAAAACTATTTGCAAGCTCACACCAAAATTATTTGACGCTTTGGCATTATTTTACACAGCATTTGTAAATCAGAAAAGATGATAGTCATCATAGGTTCTCCTTTAAGCTAACTGCTGATAAGACAGTCAATGATTCATATTGTAATCAGAATCAGAATCAGAATCAGAAATACTTTATTAATCCCCGAGGGGAAATAAAAATTTTCAGCACTGAGTCCGCTAACCACAATAATGTCAGGTTTTGTTCATTAAGCACAGGCGCTTAGCCTACATCCTCCAGCCCATTGGTTGTCAATTTTTTTTCACCAAGTACCAGCTCAGAAAAAACATAGCTCTCCAAGTACCACCGTAATGACCGACATTGAAATACAGTAGTGTAGTAGGCGTATTTCCATTGACTACAAGGCAGAGGTTTTATTAAACATTTGTATTCAATATTTTTGGCCACTGTAACATTACATACAGTTTGAACAGTAACAATGTTTTTGAACATAGAAAAAAACCCCACTGTACTTTAATCAAGTGATTCTCTGAAGTACCACTCGATGGTAGCGGTACACGTACCACAGTTTGAGAATCACTGTCCTAAATCATCTAGCCAACTAGTCTTTATTTTTTAACAGAGTTTGGATCACCAGTAAAATAGGATAACATGTTATAAAGCTTAATACTGCTCCACTGACTTGAGTCATAAAAGTATCAATCAAAATGGATTTTAAAAAGCAATAGCAAATAAACATACTGCCAACATGGGGAAAGTTACACGAATGCGACAAACAACATCGCAGTGCATTCTGGGACTTGTAGTGCATATAAAGATGCTAACTGGCCAATTTTTCTATGTAAAATAAAAGTGCATCATGTTTCTCTGTAACTCAGTGTTAGAAAACAGTTTGAAAATAATATCAAAATGTGTTATAATTAGATTAGATTGTTTTACTAATTTCACTACTGTATCAGTTGAGCATGTTTTTGGCCAAAACAGTCAGAAAATACAGTTCGCTTCTCTTTCTTCCCCTCCATTTATCTGCTTTCTTTTGTATTTCAAGTTATTACATATATGTATTATTGCATTTGAAACAATTGTATTGTTGATAATAGAGGTTTTTATTGTTATTATTCATTATCAATAGTGCTTTTTCTATTGGTATTTTTATTGCTCCATTTCTAGTGCAATAATGTTCATTGTCATTTCTGTGTTATTAATATTTACTTCACTAACTGCTTCTTTGCTATCACTTTTCGTATCGCATTTGTACATATTGTATTTGCTGATGCTGTTCTGTTGTGGTTGTTATTGTTATTGTTGTGTTTGTTGTTGTTGTTGTCTCTCTGTCTTATCCCCCTCGTCCCTGCAATTTCCCCTTCTGTCTTCCTTTTTTTTTTCTTTCTATCGCCTCCTGCTCCGGTCCGGCTGTGCCAAACATTAATATAAATCCATTTAATAAAGTCAAATACAAATAAGGCAACAAGAGAAGTATCCGACACTTCTCTTTTGTAAAGTAAATCTGTACAGCAAATATGGTCATCTACATCAACAATATGATTTGCCTGAGTAGCTGGAAAGGACAAAAAAAACAGTGTCATTCAAAAAAAAAAATTGCCACCACTTTTACTGATTTAGGTTTTTACTTACAATTAGTTCTTCTTTTAAGTTTAAAATATAAATTCATAAAAATAAAAAATAAATGCATAAAATCACTTTTTGGAAAACAACCCTAAATAATAAAAATACTTTGTTCTTCATGTACTTTTCAAATCACAACATTTCAGCAGGCATTTAAGATGTTTTGATGCAGTTAGTCCATACACATACAGTATAAACCGTTGTTGTGCCCACACAAAATTTCTCATCCTAACTGGCATTAACTCTACAGAGATGGTCAGCTACAGACTCATAATAGTTAAAAATATGCAACTAAAATATATATTTTTAAAGTTTTATATGCACACATGAAATTAGTTCAACTTCTACACAAACCTACAAAAAACATTTTCACTTTTACATTCCTGTGAGGATGTCCATTTGCATGATATCCTAGCTTCTTGTCCAAACCGTAACCATTATGACAGGGTTTCTCGTCCCCAAATCTACACTGTTCTTGACCCACTTCTAACATTAGAACAAAGCCTTGACCAAAATGTCCGCACCCCAAAGTGTCCAGCTTTCCCTGGAGATCACAAACATTTTTTTTGTTTATATTATGTATGTCCATAAAGTCTATTATCATTATCTTTGCTAGTGTGTAATTACTGAACTACGTTTTGGCGAGCATTTCTGAAAAAAATGTGTGTGTGCGCGTGTATGTTAGAGCCAGGGTGTGGGTGTGAGAGTGTCACTCTGTAATGGCTTGCTTCTTTCCCTTGATCTTGGCTTATGCATGTTACACTCAAAACACAGATCACTGAGGCCTAAAGTCCCTTTGCTAATTTGCGTTTCACATGATTGCTATACCAGTCAATAATATTTGAATTCTAAAAGTCATAAAAACCTGCGATGAGGTGGCGACTTGTCTAGGGTGTACCCCGCCTTCCGCCCGATTGTAGCTGAGATAGGCTCCAGCGCCCCCCGCAACCCCGAAGGGAATAAGCGGTAGAAAATGGATGGATGGATGGATGGAACTCACTTAATATCCACTATTGCTTGAAATTGCTGGTAATATCTTCATTGCAGAAATTGAAGCAGAATGTGTACTACATAATTATATTAATCTGAGTGCTCTCCAGTTATTGTTTTTTAATCAGATTAATCACACATTTGAATTTGGATTAATCATGATTAATCACAAGTTATTACTTGCTTGCTTGCTTAATTTAAATTAACATTTTGTCCAATATTTGGACAAAATGCAATTTTATTGTCAGAATATCATTCAGGAACATTTTTTAATTGTTTTACATGAATGCGTATCATTTATTTGCTCAAAACTTGGTAACAGTTTTATATGAAGTCCAGTCAAAGTGTACTTAGTCATGAAATTTGCCACCCAGCACACCAGTCAGTCTTCTTACTCATTTGTGCACTGACATATGCATTGACCTAATCACTGACCATATATTTATCATTTATTAGTGGTCATTTACACAAATACATGTACACTAGATTTGATGAGATGAGCTCATGTTTGTATAGAATTGTCATTCCAAGTGTGTATGGTATGCTACTATTTGCATGAGACAAGTTACATTAAGGAAGATCACTGTTCGAAAAGGAGTGGGAAGAAACATCCATCCATCCATCCATCCATTTTCTACCGCTTGTCCCTTTCGGTGTCGCGGGGGGTGCTGGAGCCTATCTCAGACACATATCTTATTTTATTTCAATCTTTATTTATTTATATAGCCCTAAATCACCTAAATGGTGGTGAATATCAGGTCATTCTATCAATAACATTTTTAAAATAAGGATTAATCTAATATTATCTGTAATTAACTTGCAATTTTAGAAAAAATAATTTAGAAAAGTAATTAATTACAGTTACATTCCCAAAAGAGTAATTTAATTACTAGCAAAATTGTTCTTTTACAGATGGAATTGATTACTAGGGAAAGTAATTAAAGCGTTACTTTTTCAAAAAATGTTCTTATATCTTGTGTATGCAGTTGAGAGACGTTTCATGAGAGAAGAGTGCGTGCCTTTAAAAGGCATTGCCAAGTGACGTGGCGTCAGTGACGGCGCGCTCATTGGCTGAGTCAGCTCAGCATTGGTAGTCTGCCGACTGGAAGGGGATCATTGACAGCCGTGCCTGATTAATTTTTGAAACTAATAGTTAATAAAATGATTGAACGTGCGTCAATGGCTGTGTCCCTTGTCCACAAATGGGTGTTTGTAGGATTATTATTGTTGATTATTTACACTTTATTGAACGTTCATTATTCCCCTGTTGTAGAAGTAGCGCGTGTGTGTGTGTGTGTGTGCGTGCGGTGGCTGCCTGTAGCACTGGTAAAGAGCTACTTCCTGAAGTGAACTTGCTGGGATTCTAAAGCTGTCATGTCCGCATCAAAAGTAGCGTGCTACCTTACAGCAAACGTATCAGTAACAGCTTTGTAACGTACATAAAAATAATTAACTGGGTTACTTGTTACTAGAAAAAGTAATGGAGTTATTAAAGGAGAACTGCACTTTTTTGGGAAATTTGCTGTTATGTACTGAGAAGGGAAGGAGGTGACAACCCAGGCAGAACTGCGGTTTACAAGGTTTATTTATACCTTTGATGAGTACGTGGGGTGTGTATGCTATTCTAAGTGAATGGATGTCGACGATGTGTGGAATTAATAGTGTAAGTGTTACCAGGGGTTGTTGTCTGTGAGTGTTGGATGTATCCTTCGTCAAATCAAGGGGGCAAGGCGAAAAGGCAGTCCGTAAACAGGCAAGGGGTCGAGGGTAGGACCGAGGCAGTGTAGTCCGTGTCCGAGCAGGGGTCAAGGATCGAGGAAGGCAGTCAGGGTCACACTGCAGAAGACAGAAGGGACATGAACGAGGGAGACACGGAGAAAGCACAGAGAAGGCGAGCAAAGCACAAGGGAGGGAATGCCAGACGTGATGCTTACGGGGAAGATGAACGACGTTCTGGCAAAGGTTCCTCGGGTCCGCTGGTCTTTATGCTGCTCCCTCTCATCAGGTCCAGGTGCGTTGATTTGTGATTGCATGCAGGCTTGTCTCTGCGTGGGCGTGCTGCGCTCAGCGCGAGCAGGGCCGTGTCTGAGAGCGCTGCCAGCGGAGGTGCCGGCAGCACCAACTGTCGAGGAAACGCAGGTTCGAGCCCGCGTCGTGACATTTGCCTATCGTTCACAATCATTATGAAAGACATGACGACGGATGGATTTTTAAAAATGCATTCTAAATATTAAATAAATGTAACTAAAAGTCCGCTTACTGCACTTCATTGTCGGCGATAAATAACCATTCAAAAAGCACCAACGATACTCTATTCACATTTCATGACTTGAATACTAACCAAGTATTAGTGACATTGTTGTTATAAGTGCTAACACAGACAAACTATTTAAAGCGGCGACGTGATCTCTTCCGTGTCTCCCTATGTTTAGATCATCGAGTGGTCTGCTGTTTCCTCGCTTCTTTTAATTTTCCTGAGGGAACTCTCCTGAAGGAATCAATAAAGTACTATCTATCTATCTATCTATCCTTGCTCCCTGTACGTTTATTTTAGATCATAAATCATGCCTCTCACCTGAATGAATTAAAAAAAAAAATTAATCCGTCGTGATGTCTTTCGTAATGATTATGAACGATATAGGCACAAGTCCCCCCAAAAAGTGCAGTTCCCCTTTAAGGCCGTTATTGTGTAACACAATTTTTCCGAACACTGTAAACTTGTAACTTTTCACAATTAAACACCGATATATTTTGTAAATCAATCATAAGTATACTTTAGAGTTTTTAATACTATCAACATGGGACTGCACAATATGTTTGCTTTATGCAAAAATGTTTATTTTTTAACATTATACTTTTTTAAACAGCTCAACAGAAAATGGACAAAAACACTCTTACAGACATTCGCTCACTCTCTCACAAATGCGTACCACTTCTGACACAGGCTTACTTTAAATACAAACCTGTTATGAATGACAATTTTTTTTTTAAACCTGGCGTGGTTCAGCACCTTCTCCAGCTCAGCTGAGTGTGTGGCCGTGTCAGCGAAGTGCCTCTCCTCAGTCTTCATAACGTCATTTTGAGCTGCCCTTTGTCCTCCTCAATAATAATCGACCACAAAATTAAAGCTGTCGTCACCCATTTAGCTGCTGAAAGTTGTAGTTGTCCATGCTTTTTCCGGCCTGGTCTTCCTTTGGCGAGGGGGAGAAGGGCTCGCTGCATAGGCTGGCAGCTAGCAAGTGGCATTTGAGACTTGACTTACTCGGGTGATAACTCAACCCGCAGTGAAAGTAGAAGGAAACAACTTTAGTCTTTTTGAGAGAGCCACCTGCCAGAAGCTAAAGTTGCCATTTATCATATACTTTTCTTGGTCCATTTTGAATGCTGTTGCGTTTTCCCACGCTATGGTATGGACCAAGGGTCACACAGGATGTGCACACGGGGTAATGGCATGTCAAAAAATTTGGCATTGTTAAAGGAAATGTTCTTTTATTCGTTATGGCGTTAACTATGACAGCCCTCGTGTAAATGTAAGATGTTATTTGTAGGAGTATACCCATTCATACCAATTTTGGTAACACTTTAGTATGGGGAACATATTCTAAGTAACAAAGACTGAAGTTATTTGGACACTAGGGGAACATGTTCTAAGTACCCTGACCCCAACACTAAACCTAACCCTAACCTTATTGAGGGAAGACTCTTAGTTAATGGCTTACTGGTTGTATAATAAGGTCATACAGAATAAGGCATTAATAAGTACTTAATAATGACTCATTAAGAGCCAATATGTTACTAATTTGCATGTTAATAAGCAACTAATTAATGGTGAATATGTTCCCCATACTAAAGTGTTACCCCGATTTTTATACCGTATTCCGATACGATACTGATATTGGAGACCTGAGTATTTGTAAGATAGCGGTATTAATGCGATATACTGTATATATCCTGTATATATTGTACATATCCGATGCTTTCTAATATGCTTCTGCATTGGAGACTTTGTAAATATAAGTAATGTGCAACTATAATTATTTGAATCTTGTTTATATTGACAAATGTTGTGTTTAAGACTGCAATATTGTTCAATCAACGAGTATGACACTTATTAGCTTGTGTGTTATTGTGTGCTTAGCTGTTGTGTAGCTGCTAGCCTCTAGTAGCCTATAGCCTACCATGTTTACATTGTGTAAATGACTTAATTAAAATACAAGATAAGACCAGCCTTGTGTGCTTAATGGAGGAAATTTGATGTTAACTGGCTATCCAGCTTAGCACAAATGCCTGCTCAGTAGCCTTGTGGTTAGAGTGTCCGCCCTGAGATCGGTAGGTTGTGAGTTCAGACCAAAGACTATAAAAATGGGACCCATTACCTCCCTGCTTGGCACTCCGCATCAAGGGTTGGAATTGGGGGTTAAATCACCAAAAATGATTCCCGGGCGTGACCACCGCTGCTGCTCACTACTCCCCTCACCTCCCAGGGGGTGAACAAGGGGATGGGTCAAATGCAGAGGACACATTTCACCACAACTAGTGTGTGTATGACAATCATTGGTACTTTAACTTTAACTTAAATAAATGTATCGGAATCTTATATCGGAGATTTTGGAAGCCGACATAATCCGATACGTTGTTTTGTTTTGTAGTGGGATACCACTAGTTTGTATTTTCGGCAATAGCAGTTTGTTGAAAGAGGTCATTAAATTACGATATATATTTTTCTTGGATGTGCTACTATAAACCCGTTCTCAAACAATGGCAATAAAACGATTCTGATTCTGATTCTGATTCTGATATATACCTGCTCAGCATGTAGTTGCCATATCAGTATTATCTTCTAATCTAAGATTTCAGATCTAAACTGGTGTCACTGTGTGTGCAGTTCGCCTTCGTTCTGCTGCCAAACACACGCTTCTCCCCTTGAGAAAAGTTTGAGGACCCAACATCAAAGCTCTGGACCTCTAAAAGCTTTGGCCCTGAAAATGCTTAAACCTGGCGACTGTTTGGCTAAACAGTTTATTCATTGTCAGCTGGCGAGAACACTGTCCTCTCCGTCAGGAACGTCAGCGGCTGAGGAATGTTGGCCGAGCAGAGCTTTAGCAGGGCAGCTTTTAACATCTACGGGGCCCCTGCTAATAATAAACCATTGACTTTCATTCGGCAGAGAGGAGGTTTAAAAGGGTCTGGTGTGTCTGTGTGCATGTATGGCGCTTTGGATGTGCTGCGCTTTAATGTCGGCGCAGGTCTATAAAAGAGCTCCTTTGTTTTGTCCTCAGATTACCCAGTTAAAGATAGAGAACAATCCCTTTGCAAAGGGCTTCAGAGGCAGTGACGACAACGAGCTGCACCGCATGGCCAAACTGCAAGGGTGAGTACACTCTTGTGTGTATGTGTGTGTGTGTGTGTGTATGTCAATCAAATCACATCAAGATCACTGTATTCAACCGTGCAATGCTTTGCCCTTCCAGCTGCGGTTTTACAATTACGGTACCCTTGTAAAGAGTCTATAAATACATTAATAAACAAGTTAAAAGCAATTAGTCAGTTTTAACTTAACAAAAAAGGCATACATTATTTTCATATTGTTGCAATTATCAACCACTTTATAGCAAAATGTAAAGACAACTTTGATAGACAGGTGTATGTGTGTGCGTTCTTTTTCGTCCTGCATGACAGCAGTTTGGACTTTATATGAAGCTCTAAAGATCTTATTTTTATTCTCTTCAGCGGCATTAGACAAAAAAGTCCTGCTTTATTTGGCAAGCAATTAGTCAATTTGGCTCTTTTTATCTGCTGACTTATAGGCTTGATAAGACATTAACAAAATGATGACTCACCAATTCCTAAAACATTTACAAACCCTTGATTCGTGCACTCTTGTATAAAACACGTCTCTTGAATAGGCAACTGGGCCTTATACCGTATTTTTCGGACTATAAGTCGCAGTTTTTTTCATAGTTTGGCCGGGGGTGCGACTTATACTCAGGAGCGACTAATGTGTAAAATTATTAACACATTAGCGTAAAATATCAAATAATATTATTTAGCTCATTCACGTAAGAGACTAGACGTATAAGATTTCATGGGATTTAGCGATTAGGAGTGACAGATTGTTTGGTAAACGTATAGCATGTTCTATATGTTATAGTAATTTGAATGACTCTTACCTTAATATGTTACGTTAACATACCAGGCACGTTCTCAGTTGGTTATTTATGCCTCATATAACGTACACTTATTCAGCCTGTTCACTATTCTTTATTTATTTTAAATTGCCTTTCAAATGTCTATTCTTGGTGTTAGATTTTATCAAATACATTTGCCCAAAAAATGCGACTTATACTCCAGTGCGACTTATATATGTTTTTTTCCTTCTTTATTATGCATTTTCGGCCGGTGTGACTTATACTCCGGTGCGACTTATACTCTGAAAAATACGGTATTCGGATTCTCTCGGATACGTCCAAATTTTTAAACATCGATTCCAATTTTCAGCGCTCAGTCTGCCAACCGGAAGAATTAGGTGGCATAGAGGCGGCTGGAAAGTAACTGTTTATCTCCATATACCTAGTGGCGTCGCTCCACAATAATCCTCCATTGGCACAAATAGACTGCAGTTCTGAGGTTACATTATCATGTTTAACACAGTAAACTAGTCGTAAAGTTTAAGAAGTGTGAATGGAAGCATTTTACAGCAGAAAGTAAGCAGCTATTAAGAGAAAATTAACAAATAGATTAATTAGATAGTAGGTTGAGAGTCTAGAGAGAGGATAATATAAAAATAACTGTTGGGCTGCTCTGTTACTATCAAATGGCCACTGCCAGGAATATGTATTTTCTCAAAATCTTTTTTTTTGTCGTTTTTGTTGATCTTTACAAACAAAGAGAATAATTCCCTGGACACAGTATAGTCAATAGCACTCACCATAAATACATTTAAAAAAAATATGGTTTATCCATACGGTTGGTATTTATTGGCACAATTTCGGCAGCATCAACCCTAAACTGAACAATACTCGGACATGTGTAAATGTTTTTTTATGAGGTTTTTGAAAAATAAACTGAAACTTTTGGGAAAGTTCACACCTGTGGAAAGAAACATCATAACATTTATATTCAAGTTCAAAGGATTATTATTTATACTCCTTGAGAATAGCCCCGTAGTAATTTTTTTGCACATTTGCTAGTCAATCGGCCACCAATCAGTATCGTACAATTTTCTTGAAAAAACGCATGATCGCCATTGCTGATTAACCCCTTTCAATGCAAATCCCCTCTAGCTGATACTGTATTTATTTTAAGTCCCCCGGCTGACAAACTAGCAGCTAATTGTCTATCTCCATATAAAGTGTGAAGTCACTCCCCTAAGTTAATAATAAGTTAAAGTTAAAGTACCAATGATTGTCAGACACACACTAGGTGTGGCGAAATAATCACTTCCATTACGGAAAACAAACTGCATTTCTTAATATCCTAAATGTAATTATCAGGGATGAGCGGTCAGGGTAGGCATCACTTGTCGTGATGGTAAGAAGAAAAAAAAGATAAAACCATAAAATAAAAATAATTTGTCCATTCAACTGTGTTATAAATGTATTTTCTGTATGATTAAAATCGCTTAACATTTCCTTGAGTAAAAATCACTAAATTTGCCCACAAACTGATAATGAGGATAATGAGTACTTACGCTTCACCTCTTTACATGTGTGTGGAATAGAAGGAGGACTAGTGCATGGCTAACTGTTGGCCTGCTTGCACAATGTCGCGAAAATAATGAATTAATTTCTAGTTCTTATACTGTACAATCCACAGCCTGTTTATTGTTTTTAATGTAAGCGTGACATGATTATTCCTGATAATCCGGAACTGGAGGTTTAAGTCCTCCTATGCCAAAGCAGTACTGGGAGAAGTGGGGACGCTCGAGCTAGCAGATGCTTGTCTCTTTATTTATAACAAATATGGCATTTGAAATACAGGAAACCAGCATTTGTGGGTCTTTTTAGTCAGATGCAAACAAATTTGTTTAACTGCTTTAAATGAAATGAAATGGAATGAATGAATGAATAAACTAATGCGTCCACCAATAGGATTATATACATATATCCAAAATCAAATACTTCTCTCAACTGGTCTCTAAGACATAATTAATGGGATTATTCTAAGGATATGTTTAGGGAGAATAGATAGTGCTGTTTCAGATGCAAATACAGAAAGGTTAGAAACACTCCAAATATTTAATTTATTTAATTAAAACGAATGGGACCAAAAAGTATTTGACGACATTATCAAACACTTTTTGGTCCCATTTATCATATCATAATATCATTATCATAAAATTTTTATGAAAGTGAAAGCCCAGTTAAAAATGATTAAGAGAATATGAATTTAAGTTAAAAAAAAAAAAGAGAAAAAAATGCCTCACCTGGTTTAAAGGTCACTGATCATTATCAATTATTATGACGAGGCTAAATAGGTAATACACTGAGAGCAAGCTAGGAGCAGGCATGTTAATATCTAAGCTATAGCTAGAAACAAGAGAAGAAGTAAGTGCTTAGTAAACTTTAAGAAGTGTAGATGGTACCATGTTACAGAAGAAAGCAAGCAGGTATTTACAGGAAAAAAACAAGTACCGTATTTTTCGGACTATACTGTAAGTCGCAGTTTTTTTAATAGTTTGGCCGGGGGTGCGATTTATACTCAGGAGCGACTTATGTGTGAAATTATTAACAGATTACCGTAAAATATCAAATAATATTATTTAGCTCATTCACGTAAGAGACTAGATGTATAAGATTTCATGGGATTTAGCGATTAGGAGTGACAGATTGTTTGGTAAACGTATAGCATGTTCTATATGTTATAGTTATTTGAATGACTCTTACCATAATATGTTACGTTAACATACCAGGCACGTTCTCAGTTGGTTATTTATGCGTCATATCACGTACACTTATTCAGCCTGTTGTTCACTATTCTTTATTTATTTTAAATTGCCTTTCAAATGTCTATTCTTGGTGTTGGGTTTTATCAAATAAGTTTCACCCAAAAATGCGACTTATACTCCAGTGTCACTTATATGTTTTTTTCCTTCTTTATTATGCATTTTCGGCCGGTGCGACTTATACTCCGGAGCGACTTATACTCCGAAAAATACGGTAGATTAATGCAAGTCTATAGAGAGGATAATATAACAACAATTGTTTTTCTGGGGAGTTGGAATTTCCGAGTTCCTGATCGGAAGTTTCAACTGGAACACATCTCGAGGTCGGATTTTCTACTCAGAAAGTCTGAGCGTTATGCTGCGTTCCATTTACCTCGGAAGTTGGAAGTCTGAGCTGGGAATGACGTTACACGGGAGTTGTGAGCGTTCCAGTTACGATGTCGGAAATCAAGGAGGCCACATCCACGAAAGCTATTTTTGCCTTGTCGGAATATAAACAATTTATGAAAAAATATGCACTCCTGCAACTTTCAAACACGGTGGCTGAGGAGGAAACACAGATGCTATTGCTAGCGCGTACAGCGTATACACCACATGAAACAAATGTAGTTGGCACTACAGTGACGTTACCATATAAAAGGTACAACAATACATCGTATATTGCTGATTTACTGCGACACAAACTCATCAGAAGTGCTTATAACGGATAATATAGAAGCGGATATTATTGTTTACATCTGGAGCAGCCATCTTTGAAACGAACTTGGGGGTGATGAGAATTTCCCTGTCGGAAAACCGACGTCGCAGGGCGTTCCAGTTGAAATTTCGACTAGGAACTCGGAAATGACGACTTCTCAGTACAAATGGAATGCACCTGGTGCATGTGTTGGTTAGAAGTTATGTTTGAATACATTTTTATTGCTTTTTTCGCATTATCTCAGGATTTTAAGATTATTACTGTCATATTGAGTAAAAAAACTACTTTTTATGTTTGCAATATTAAAAAATTCATATGTTTCGAGTAAAACTCACAAAGATACATTTCTCCAGGCAATACTAGCCATTTTGCATGTGGGCTTTAGGAGTTATTTTTAAATAACTGTCATATTGAGTGTGACAGTATACTGTCATTATGTGTAAAACCACATTTTTGTATTGCAAACCTTACAAAAACAACTGATTCTAGTAAAACTCACACAGATTCAAAATTACAGGCATTATTAGACATTTTGTAAGTTTGGTTTAGGAGTTGTGTTTGAATACATTTGTATTGCTTTTTTCGCATTATCTCAGGATTCTAAGAACATTACTGTTATAATAAGTTAAAAAAACTGCTTTTTGTTTTTGCAATCCTTAAAAAAGCATATGTTTCGAGTAAAACTCACAAGGATGCATTATTTCAGGCATTTTTATTCTTTTTTCACATGTACTTTATAATTAAATAACTGTCATATTGAGTGTGGCAGTATACTGTCATAGCACTTCTGATTAGTTTTTGTCACAGTAAATGAGCCATATACAATGTATTGTTAAACCTTTTATATAGATTAACGTCACAGTTGTGTAAACTACATTTATTTCATGTATTTGTTTCATTACGCTCTTTACATAGTTTCTTCTTCATCCACCATGTTTAAAGGTTGCAAAAAGAGTGCACATTTCCTCGTTAGTTGTTTATATTCAGACAAGGCAAAGACAAAAATGGCTTTCGCGGATGTGGCCATCTTGATTTCCGACATTGTAACTGGAACGCTGACAACTCTGATAACGTCATTCCCAGCTCCGACTTCCAACTTCCGAGGTAACTGGAAGGCAACAATTCTCACCACGCCCGAATTGGCTTAAAAATGCTGCTCTAAATGTAAAAAATAATATAAGCTTCTGTAATATACATTATCAGCACTTATGATTTTTATTTTATTTTTTCCTGATTAGTTTTTGTTACACTAAATCCGCCATATAGGATGTATTGTTGGACGTTTGTAAATGGTAACGTTACTGTGGTGTAAACTAATGTTTTTTTTCATGTAGTATAAATGTTCTACATCGCTAGCAATAGCGTCTGATTGCTCTTCATCCACCGTGTTGCAGAAAGAGTCCATATTTTCCCATAAGTTGTTAATATTCAAACAAGTTAAGTGAAGGAATAGCTTTTGTGTGTGTGGCCATCTCGATTCCCGACCTCGTAACTGGAACACTCAGAACTCGGCTGTGTATTCCCAGCTCCGACTTCCGAGGTAAATCGAACGCATCAGCAGTATACAACACGTAATAGGAGGGCGGCTCGATCCATAACTTGGTGGTGTCGACATGAAGGGTATAGTATCTGTATATGATCGATACTATAGTGATTAGATCCTTATTTTTATTTTCTCAAAATAATCTTTTTAATAGTTTTTCCAATCCACTTTATTTATATAGCACATTTAAACAACAAAATGTTTCCAAAGTGCTGCACAACAATATTAAACACAATTAAAAACAATATAAAATAAATATGATTAAAAACAATTTCAAAAGGGTAAAACCAATTAAAACAGTAAATAGAAATCAAAATTTTAAAAACACAGAGGACGACAGAGGTTTTTGTTAATGTTTACAAATTTTGCGAATAATTACCCTGGACACAGGAGGACTTTGAATGCAAAATAAATATTTCAATGAGTAGTAATGTTTGCTTTTGTTTAGTTTTTGTGTACTATTGACTTTGTGTCGCTCAAACAACTGAATGCAATAAAAGAGACTAAAGAAGTAGTTTAAATGTGTGCTAATATTGTTAAACTGCCAATAGCACTCACCATAAATAAATGGCGTTCTCACTCATGGATTTCCGGAATTGGCAGCATAAATCCCTGATCGGAACATCCCTATTTTTGACACTGACCCTTAAAAGAATCGTTGGGAACCAGAATCCGAACTGGGAACGGAAATCGGAACCATACTCGCCCAAATTCAAACAATGCCCTACCCTGCTCTTGAACAAAGCTAAATAAAAAGCAACTAGATCATGCTGAGTAAAAGTGAATGAATGGTGTTAATAGGATGATCTAAGAGTCTTACAGATGTGGCTCCAGATCTGCTTGGCTCTCTTACTTTTGCAGGTGTGTCAGGGTAGGACTGTGTGTGTTCACTGAAAGATCCATTGTTTGTGTGCGAGAGAACTGACACATTCAAAGGATATTTTCCTCTTCCTCCTCCTTCTTCTTTTCCACTCTGTTATGATGTCGTACATATGGCGCGAGCGTGCATGTGTTGGGTTGAGCTAAGTGGTAAAAAAAAAGATCTAAACCGCCGGCACCTGAAGGCTGAGCTTGACCCGAAAGCAGGTCTGCAGCATTAACACAACAACACAACGTGTGATGCCATTCTACTGCTTGTCAATCGCACTGTCACTGCTCATCAAGTTCCTGGCGCCCACTATGGCTGCTGCAATCGTGAAAAGCAGTTTGGAGGATTTTTGCAGGCCAAAAGAAAATAATGTCACTGGGGGTGCTGCGCTGTGCAATGCAGTGCACCACCCCCCTTTGTTATTGTGCTGCGTTGGTTTGGAGACGGGCCTATATCTGAAGTGACACATGGCTGGATGTTTATTTTTAGAACAGCAAATTATCTCACAGCGGCGCTGGCCGTGTTTGAGCGTGCGTGTGTCTGCTTGTGCGTGTCACGATCTCAGCGCCAGTCAGCGAGATGTGGCCCGCTGTCCCCTACATACCACAGAGTTCACCGGGAGGGCTGTGTTTACAGAGGGAGATCAGCGCTGAAAGGACGGAGAAGGCCTAAGTAGACTTGAAAGAAAAGATCGAAAAAGAGAGCGAGTGAGGGCACGGCAAAACAGGAGCATGTACGGTAGAAGCTAATGTAGTGAAATCCCTGTAATCTAGTCTTGTATTCATTTTGCAGTAAGGACTACCCCGTGGTCCCTCGCAGCACTGGCCGCCAGAGATCATGCCCCACTGGGAGTCCCTTCAGTGGGGAGATCCAGCGTCTGAGGGGCTCACCCGACACATCCGGATCGCCCTACAACTGTGAGAACGGCCTTAGTAGCAGCAGCAGCCCTCAGACCCTGCTTGGTGCTCCGCCCACTCAATACGCCTTGTCTCATCCTCAGCATGTCCAGCAGCCTCAGCTTTACCACTGCACCAAGAGGAAAGGTAAGAGGGACTATTGAATGTACACCAGGGATATTCAACTGTTTTGGGGGCACGTTTCCAGAAAGCTATTAGTCTTATTTTGTATATTCCTGAGAACCGGCGTCCTCTACTCAACCTTTTTTCAGTGATGTACCCCTTGTGAACATTTTTTTAATTCAAGTGCCCCCTAATCAGAGCAAAGCATTTTTGTTTGAAAAAAAGAGTTAAAGAAGTAAAATACAGCACTATGTCATCAGTTTCTGATTTATTACATTGTATAACAGTGTAAAATATTGCTCATTTGTAGTGGTCTTTCTTGAACTATTTGGAAAAAAAGATATAAAAATAACTAAAAACGTGTTGAAAAATAAACAAGTGATTCAATTGTTGAAAAATAAACAAGTGATTCAATTATAAATAAAGATTTCTACACATAGAAGTAATTATCAACTTAAAGTGCCCTCTTTGGGGATTGTAATAGAGATCCCTCTGGATTCTAAACATTTCTTCACAAAAAAAGAAATCTTTAACATCAATATTTATGGAACATGTCCACAAAAAAATCTAGCTGTCAACACTGAATATTGCATTGTTGCATTTCTTTTCACAGTTCTTTTTGACAGACATTTTAGTGAGAAACCTGAGCTTGTGCTTCACTGAGTTTATGAACTTACAATCATATTTTGTTGAAGTATTATTCAATAAATATATTTATAAAGGATTTTTGAATTGTTGCTATTTTTAGAATATTAAAAAAAAATCTCACGTACCCCTTGGCATACCTTCAAGTACCCCCAGGGGTACGTGTACCCCCATTTGAGAACCACTGCTCTACAGTAGTAGTTTTATTTTTGTCTATTTATTTTGTCAGAGTTACAGGAGCCCTCATCTGTTTTTTAGGACCTTATTCAAAAATGTGAGTCTCTCACTAGATTTTAGAACTAAACCCGCGGGCCACCATTTGAATAGCCCAAATGATGAAAAAGAGAGGACCTAAAATGGAACCTTGAGGAACACCACTAGTATAACTATGACTATACTGACTGCATCTGAAGTACACAAGTTACAGCAACACCTTGGTTACATAAATCACCTTAAGAAAAACATTGTAACTGCCAAAAAGGAGAGGACTTAAAGGGGTGCCGTGAGGAATCCCAAGTATGGACCCGGGTGTTCTATGTTGGTTTATCAAGGTTGTCAATGTGAGGATCTGCCAATGTGTGTACAGTGGTTCAAGTTCCTCTGTACAACTGGAGCACTCTAGTGTTTTTAGGAATGTCCCACTTCGGGGCCGGTATGGTGTCATTCCCGGGCTAGATTTGGCCCCCGGGTCGTCAGTTGAATAGCAAACAACACTGATGTACACCCTCAACAAAACATATGTCTCTTTAGCTGCAATGATGCAAAGTCCTAAAAAGATCCCCCCTTAAAATTACTGATTGTTATTTTCTGACCTTTAAACCTTTAGAAAAGGCATGGAAACTCTGCTTTAGAACATGCTTGTACCTTTTTTTTTTTTTTTTTAGCTTTGGTGGAAAAGGTACAATACAAATAGTGTTGACCTATGAGTCCACTAATTAGCCCTTTTGGGATACATTAAAGACAGAAATTGACTCATTCCTCAGTCTCGAGCTTTTATAAGAAACATATGGGAGCACACGTGGATTTTCTTTTTATAGCAATTCTGTAAATATTTATTAGTGGTACTAGTAGGTGTTCCCACTTTAAAACAGACTAATAAAAATATTGAGACTCAATAATGTCATCTCCTTGGCTCTATATTTATGTCATTAAGTTTCTGCCTTGCTTTTAAATGTTCATCTGTCTTTTCTTTGCTCGGTGATAAAAGCTAACACAAAAAAATTACCAGATCCATAATAAATGAGTAAAATACATGATTTTTTTAGAATAGGTGTTGATGTTGATCATGAACTATACATGTGTTTTACGCTATTTCTGTGTTGCAATATAACTTTGAAACTGGAAAATCAAGTTTTGATGTTGAATATTGAAAAATACATCATTGTATTCACTCTGGTACCGGTAATTATTTTTAACAAATTATTTCTTTTTTGTGACGAGCTGGGATATAATCAACTACACGTTCCAAAATGAACCCAATGTCACTTATAATAGCAAATTTGGCAACGATGGTTTTACTTGGTCTTATTGTACACAACTATGGTGCGTTCAATGATGGCTAAATAAAGTCGAAAAGTAAACGCTCAGCAAAGCAGAATGAAACAAAACGACATAAACCATAGACGTGGGAATCTTTGGGCACCTCACAATTCGATCCAATTTTCGATTTTTGGGGGGATGATTCGACTCCGAATCGATTCTTGATTCAAACCGATTCACGCAATGTATTATTTGGTATAGTAAAAATAACAAAATATCTTAAAATAAGTTACAGGTTACAAAACCTCCTTTTGGTTGCTGACATATACACGCAGAGAGTAAACATAGAGATGGCCGAAAAATGTTTTAAAGTTTTTAAAAGTGTATTCTAAAAAATAAATTTTAATTAAAAAAAATTATAATTAAAATTATGAATCATTTTAAAATTGAAATAAGTAAGAATTTTTTTTTTAATATCGTTGATAAATAAGAGACAATGAGATATTATCAATCTATCAATAGCACTTTTCATACATATAAAATGTAGCACAAAGTGCTGCATCACACTTCAACATCTCTAACATGTAAATGTTGCCTCTTTGCGAGATCAGAATTCCAAATGAAAATCTTAATTGCCTTACCCTGGATAAATAAAAGTGAAATAAATATAAATAAATAGGCAGTGACGATGCCGGTGTGTTGCTAAATGTTTATACACCACATTACCCAGCCTAGTGCTGTTGACAGGGACCGGAAGCACACGTTGGTGGATGACAATTATAACGTTTGAGTAATAAAGAGTTAATATACAGTAGAGCTCGAGAGGGCACGTGATTTCGCAATGCATTGTGGGGCCACAGTAGCCATTTTTGTTGGCCAAAGCTTTTGTTTACATGGCTGTACTGTATTAAAATGAATCGTCCATCCATCCATCCATCCATATTCTACCGCTTGTCCCTTTTGGGGTCGTGGGGGGGTGCTGGAGCCTATCTCAGTTGTACATGGGCGGAAGGCGGGGTACACCCTGGACAAGTCGCCAACTCATCGCAGGGCCAACACAGATAGACAGACAACATTCACACTCACATTCACACACTAGGGCCAATTTAGTGTTGCCAATCAACTTATCCCCAGGTGCATGTCTTTGGAGGTGGGAGGAAGCCGGAGTACCCGGAGGGAACCCACGCAGTCACGGGGAGAACATGCAAACCCCACACAGAAAGATCCAGAGTCTGGGATTGAACTCAGGATTACTCAGGACCTTCGTATTGTGAGGCACATGCACTAACCCCTGTAGCACCGTGCTGCCCTTAAAATGGATCGTACAAAATAAAATAAAAAATAAGGGAACCATACCGAGACAAACTGTACCCTTTTCTAAAGGATTGCTACCTCGAAAAAAATAAGTAAAATTGATGAAATTGATCCATATGAGCAAGAGATTTGGGTAATCTTCCGCCATTGTCGAAGCCAAACTCATCTATATCTCGTCAGTGTAGTAGTTTTTATACCGGTGAATAATTTCAGAGTCTGTTAAGGTTCATTGTCCTTTGTTCAAATTGCGCATCATCTTCATCACTTATGTGTTCGAGATGGAGTAAGGGTGCCCAGCCTTATTTCATCAGCAGGTTTACCTGAAAAAAACTACTACTACACGCTACTATATTAACACAGAATTTATAATTATACTATTGATTTTAATCGTATTCAATAATTATATATAACCTACTTACAGTTTACAACCCTATAAATTGATATGAAAACGTGTGTTAATCACAAAGATTATTATCATGGCTTAGGTCAGGCTGATTAGAAAACTAAGCTCTAATCAATTTTAAAGCAAAGGAAGGGACTCTTAAAAAAACGATAAAAAATAAATTTGCAAAGGAACTAAATTAATAATAAATAATAAGATGTTTCTTAAGTAAACTGTCAATAAAATTAAAATACAAAAGAAAACACAGCTTCAGCACTTTAGTCATAATTTTTGCGCTTAAGACACTTCTCTATGACTTTAGCTCCAGACGTATTCTCTTTGTTTGATGTTGTCATTACTGCCACAAGTGGTGGAAAGGGGTATTACAACTGAGTACCACCGCGGCCCATACGGACAACAGCTGAGAAACAGATTTATTTTGGCGACCCTCTAGAGGGTGCTCCGGGCCCAAAAATGGTTAAGAAACACTGCACGAACATGTACCAGGTGATGGCGTTAAAAGTCATTTTTGATTGTCTCACAGCTGCTACACAGGCTATCTGCCGTCTTTTTATCAGATCATTAACCCAAGTTTTTCGGCTTTGCTTTCACGCTGAAAATAAGAAAAATCTCACCAAATCCTTTTTTTCTCCTGGAGCAATCATGACAATGTTTGTGGCAGTTAATGATGCCACCTGCTGCGCTGTTGAACTTGTACAAGAAAAGAGACTTGCATTCAGACGTGGAAATAAGCGATTCAGAGGCCCACAAGACCTACAATGCATTGGGTTTACTACGTCACACTTTCAGGCCCTATATTGTTACACGTTGATGTTCCTGCTTAGTCTACACAAGAAACAAACATTTAGATTAGACAGGCAAAAATGTGTAGCGTCATGTCCGGCTCATGTCCCGCCCATTAAATATGTGTGGTGGTCAAGCTAGCTCTGTTCTCAATGGATACGAGGCGACATTTAGCTTTTCCCGAAGAAAAAATGCCCTATGCTTGTGTTGTTTTCGGCTGTACGAATTGTTCAAATCGCAAAAAGTATAAACGTTTCTTCAGAGTTCCTTGAGAGGTAATCGAAAAGGGCGGAAGAGTGTAAATTTTAGAACACGACGATGAGAAAAGCATGCAGCTCACACTCCAATCTAAGGGAGCAGAGTCGAAGAATGCATGCGTTTGCGGTGATCACTTTGTTGAAGGTTTGTTTGATATATTTTTAACATTTATTATTCCCCAGTTAAATATTATATTGATATTATTTTTATTTCTTAAATGCATGTTTGCTACGAGTTTTTCGAAAAGCACCAACTCATCGAGTCTAAATAAAAGAAAGCAAATGTGAGCAAAACCTAAAAGAGTTAAGTTTTTACCAAAGGCAACGATCACAAATGAAGCTTTCAGCACATACACAATATTGACAACTATAGTTGTATTTGGATAAAAACAGGGGGAAACACGCTACTCGTAAACAGCACGCGCAATTGCTACAAAACTCAGTAGACACAGAGTGAAATCATGAAATGCAACCTTACCCGTGCAAAAACGAGGCATATTTATCCGGGATAGTCTTGATACCAATTTCCTTGACCCAGCCACACACAAAAACGTTGTAGACCTTCATGTTTTTCCAAGTTTCCATCTATTTTGTCATGTAGAATGGTGTCTGGAGCATAATAGTTTGATATGTCTGAGAACGTGACGACGTATAATCACTGATATCACTCTTGATCAAGTATATGGATTTATTCCATTGCATAGTTAGATTTTTTTGCTCGTATCTGCTTTTTGCAGGAAGATTTAAGCCTCTTTTGTACTCAGATAGTTCGCACGCTGCTTGATGTACAACAGCCATCTTGGCTTGGTTGACCACCGCTGGTTTTCACTTCCACGAAGAAGTCACGTGTCGTAATACAAGCAATTGGTCAAAGTTGCGAGGCCGAACATAATTTGCGGGAATTGGCGCCATCGTGGCATCGCAAATTCCTGGAAGGACAAACTAATGCTAGTTTTTAGTTTTGGGGTCAGCATATTTCTCCTGCTCCTTTGCAATCTGTTTATGAGTGCTGCACACCAAGAGTTAAACACTATGGAAGCACAATGGAAGCATAGAAGAGTTTCCTGAATACAATAAAGTCTAAGCCTGGCAAAGTGTGTTTATGTCTAAATTCCCCAAGAAGACAAAGTATCTGCCATAAGCTCAGTGCCATCTCCATATAATGCGTGCAGTCCATTAGGATCAGCCCACCAACATGAATCAAGCACTCTTTATTTTTCTGCCTCAGTAAATGTCAAGCTGCAAAACCAATGCGGTTTTCTTTTATGTGCACATTTCGGGCCGAGCTCGGCAATAAAACGTCTTTTAAAGTAGCGGTAACTTTCTCTGTGCTGATTTAATGTCATAACATTTTCTCCATGCAGCGGAGGACAACTGCTCTTCGGGAACCCGCCAGTTCAAGAGAGGGTTCCCTGGTAGCTCACCGGGCCCTGGCGAGTCCTACTATCACGCCTCCTCGTTCACCCCCTCGCCCCTGCTGCTCACTGACGCCCCCTACAGCTCGGACATGAGCCAGCGCCAGGCGTGCATGTTTGCGGGCTCCGAGGGCCGAGTCGACGAGCGCGGCTGTGCGTCCTGGTCGTACGGCGCCATGACTCCTGTGGAGCCCTACCCGCCGTACGCCCCCTACAGCTCCAGTCCGCAGGGCTCTCGACTCAGCGCCGTAGCCCACCACGGCTCTCCGCCGCTGGGGGAGCCTGTTTCTCACGACCTCTACCAGAGCCAGAGTGCCGGGAACGCTCACAGCAGGCAGCTCAGCCCGCCTCTCCACAGAGAGTATCCTCGTTTCGCCCCCAACCTGTCCCCCCCGCGCTATCACTCATTAGAGACGCACATCCGGTGCGGCGTTCCCGAATGGAGCGCCGCCTCCTAAAAGACGCTGCACTCCGCAGGGACTAACTCCACCACCTTTGTGTCATCCTGTGCCGTGCCAATTGGTCCAAAGTGTCCCTCCCGTGTGCCGCATGGAGCGGCACTTCATTAAAAACTTGGACTTCCAAATTTGAGCAGCACAAGGAACATCAAAGTCGTGTTTTATTGTCTTTCTGTAACCCAAAGACTGATGTCAACCAAATGTTTTGCACTGTGAGACCCGTTTCAGACCAAACCCTGAACAGAACCAGGCTGGTTTTTTCCCCCTCTACTTTGCGTCATTGTCAAAGATGTAAATTGTGACCCACCGTCAGACTTTTATGGACCACAATAATCTCACAGCAAAAGCCCCTACGGGGAGTTTTTTTTTGTTAATCTTTAGTGGAGCAAAGCACATCCAGGACGCAGAAAAGGCATAAGTTGTGTGTGCGTGTGTGCGTGTGTGTGTGTTCTTGTATTTTTACCCTTCTTGAGACATCAACAACGAAAAGAGAATTTAGAGAATATCTCATTTGTACCCCTGGTGGTGAAATCTATCAACATTAAGGATTTTTCAAATTGACTGTGTGTTGGTATTAAAAGTGCTCCCCCTCTGGTCAACATATGTAATAACAAGTGTGTCTAAGAAATTGAAATGCGCCCCCTTTGGCCAAAATTAATTAAAAAAATAAAAATAAAAATCTATATAAAGACATACTGTAATAACTTCAAATAAATAATGAAGATTAAAAAACAATTACAAACCAAAAATGTTTTTAAAAAATAACTAAAAGCTTACCTTTTTTTTATATGTGCATAGTATGTATATATTATTAATGTTGTAAATACAAATCTCTATATATCTAGAAAGGGTGGTCCTTAAGAGGTAGGCATTTTTTGGAGGTCTCAAGAAGGTAACAAATACAAGAATCTCTCTGTGTGTGTGTGTGTGTGTGTGTGTGTGTGTGTGTGTGTGTGTGTGTGTGTGTGTGTGTGTGTGTGTGTGTGTGTTCTCGTATCCCAATCCTTCTTGAGACATTAACATAGAAAAGTACCTTCCATATGAGGACCGGTAAACAAGTTAGAACCGAAATCATGGTCCCAATACGGAAAACCATTGCATCTAATAGAGAATGTCTCATTTGCACCCCTGGTGGTGGTCTATCAAAATTAAGGTGGTCCCAAAAAAGGAGGGATTTTTCAAATTGACTGTGTGTTAATATTAAAAGTGCTCCCCCCTCTGGTCAACATATGAAATAACAAGCGTGTGTAAGAAATTGAAATGCGCCCCCTTTGGCCAAAATTAATTTAGAAAAATAAATAAATATGTATATATAGACATACTGTAATAACTTGAAGTAAATAATGAAGATTAAAAACCAATTACAAACAAAATATTCAGAAAAAAAATTAACTAAAAGCTTACCTTTTTTTATATTTTCATAGTATGTATATATCATTAATGTTGTATATAAAAATCTTTATATATCTAGAAAGGGTGGTCCTAAAGAGGTAGGCATTTTTCGGAGGTCTCAAGAAGGTAAGAAATACAAAGATGTGTGTGTGTGTGTGTGTGTGTGTGTGTGTGTGTGTGTGTGTGTGTGTGTGTGTGTGTGTGTGTGTGTGTGTGTGTGTGTGTGGCCCTGTAAAGGCTGTGTCAGCTCGACTCAAGACCGCTCTGAGCTCATTTGCAATGAGACAAGCAGAAGTAGCTGCAGGCACCAGCGAGATAAACACTTTGTTTAGATCGTGCTACAGGCGGAGGGACCTGTAAATACACTTCCCACTGCATTCTGGGTAAATGCACATCTCAACATCACGCATCTGTCACCGGTGTCCTCTCCGTCACCCCCCACTAGCCAACCAATCATCTTGAGGGCCAACTCCGCCCTCGTCCAACAAAGCTGACCAGTCCGAGAGCTAAAGCGCGGTGAGTTTTCATGACATGTTTTTTGTTTTTGATGTTCTGTGTTGACCTTTGACCTGTGAGAGTTGCAACACAGTGCTGTAAATGAGATATTTGATCCACTCAGGTAAATATAAGTTTATTATTATTAGTCTGTTATTAGGCACCCTAATTGGCCCCTGTTATTTGCACATAATAGTTCATAGAGGAAAGTCATTTCCTGTCACATCTGGATAGTATTACTTCCTGCCGCCCGTTAAAAGGACAAAAGGACAAACCGTGGCTCTGTGGAATATTGAAGCAAGTTGAGATTTTTATTTTTTTGTAGCCATTTTCTAACATTTCCACCCTGGTTTTATATGCAGTAACATGAGAAGGTGCTCAGTTTGCAGAGAGCAAACCCTCATCATTCCTTAGTGTGTGTGTGTGTGTGTGTGTGTGTGTGTGTGTGTGTGTGTGTGTGTGTGTGTGTGTGTGTGTGTGTGTGTGTGTGTGTGTGTGTGTGTGTGTGTGTGTGTGTGTGTGTGTGTGAGATGGTGCGAAAGTTTTTGTGTGTGTGTGTGTTTTATAGTATTTATTACTCTTGATTTGTTGTCACTCTTGTGAAACAAGATGCTGTTGTGTTGCGATATGTCTTCAAAATTGGGTCCACCCTCTATTTCCACATGGTGTTAAATAGCTGTGGTAAAATTGTATGTTGAATTGGATTTATATACAGAACTGAATAAAGTTTTTCAGAATTTTGGTAGCGGTTGGTTGCAGTTTGGTTCTTTATGATTATGTTGACATGTCTGCAGAATTTTGCAAACATACACACACATTTGTTATGTTTACATGCAGGCACTAAAAAATAATTATTGCAAGGATTTACTGGTATTTGAAACCAGCTTTTTAAAGAAACACCTTATATAAAAATATAATATATCAGTATATATTATATATTGTATATATAATATGTAAATATTACATATATGTTGTATTTTATATTGCTACTATGGTACATTTTTGGTCTACTTTTTACCTGCATTATCCTTTCCATCCTTACCCTTTCCATCCTTTGAAACTGAGCTACCGTGTGGAACTATTTCCCTTGTGGATCAAAAAGGTTTGTCTAAGTCTAAGTCTAAGTGTATTGACTTTTTCAAGATGGAATGAACATATGTAAATTTGTTTAAAAAATATACTTTTTTTTTCTTTTTTTTTACAGAAAGTGCCATCAAATTCAATATAAAGTTGCCAGAATATGAATGAAATGATCATATAATCTGTCATTATTCACTTAAATATGATTATGAATATGTTAACTTTCGTAAAGTAGAGATTGACATCGTATTCTCATCCATGGATAATACAAATCATAATAATGTGATTATCTAATTATTGTATCATCTGGGAGTAAGTCTCCCCCTTTCTCTAAAACCTAGTGGTGGCTCTGTTTCTAACGTTATTTGAGGGTCCTTGAATGTACCACAGTTACGTGCACAGAGGTGCAAAAGTCTAATTTTTACATAACATTCTCCTACTGCCACACAAGTATCATGTTTTTATATTTATTCTGTTCCAAAATGCTGGTGCTCAGTGGAAATGCCTAAAGGTGAGTGTTGTAGGGCCATTTGCGAACAAGTCAAATCTTTTGAACCGGCTCTTTTATGTGACCGACGAGAACCAATTCGCAGTTGCGGGGGCCTTTCATTAGGGAGCCGTTTTTTATGCACATTCAGATGCAACGCCAGCAACTTTTATTCTAGTTTTATTTACATAAGCACATTTTATTGTATACATTTTGGATGCGTTTTGCTCAAAAGCTCTTGCACTACAAAGTTGTTTGCATTAAGAGGAAATTCTAAATAGGGATGTTACTTTCAAAACACGAGGATATGGCACCATCTTAAAGAATCGTTACAAAAAAAAAAAAAAAAGTCAATATTTCTGATAATTCTCACTGGGCATCTGGTCAGGATGCCACCCGATCGCCTCCCTAGGGAGGTGTTTAGGGCACGTCCGACCGGTAAAAGGCCACGGGGAAGAGCCAGGACACGTTGGGAAGACTATGTCTCCCGGCTGGCCTGGGAACGCCTCGGGATCCCCCCCGGGAGGATCGGGACAAAGTGGCTGGGTAGAGGGAAGTCTGGGCTTCTCTGCTTAGGCTGCTGCCCCCGCGACCCGACCTCGGATAAGCGGAAGAAAATTGATGGATGGATGGAGGTTAAAACTGGTGTAAATTAAAATCCCTTATATATGCGACAGGTGATCGTTTCCGTCAGTAAAAAAATAAATCAGTAAAATATAAAAAGCTAATCTTTCAAATGGCTCTTTGAAATTAGTAATTTCACTTCAGTTTTCACTTTCACTTTCCTTTTTTATCGTGTTGCCCCAAGATGCATAGGGAGCCATAATGAAGTGCAACAAGTTGACACTTGAGCAGTTTTGAAATTATGTTTTCTGTTTGTTTTGTTGCTTTGTGAAATCGTACGTGCACAATGTGTATTATTTATTGCTATTTATTTTTTAATTTTGTTGTGGCTAACTTTGTAGCTGTACTACATACAGCTACAAAGCTGAAGCGGCAGGTGGTTGCATCAGCTCTGTGCTCTATCAATGTCTTAAAGGCCTACTGAAACCCACTACTACCGCCCACGCAGTCTGATAGTTTATATATCAATGATGAAATCTGAACATTGCAACACATGCCAATACGGCCGGGTTAGCTTACTAAATTGAAATTTTAAATTTCGCGCTAAATATCCTGCTGAAAACGTCTCGGTATGATGACGTCTGCGCGTGACGTCACAGATTGTGGAGGACATTTTGGGACAGCATGGTGGCCAGCTATTAAGTCGTCTGTTTTCATCGCAAAATTCCACAGTATTCTGGACATCTGTGTTGGTGAATCTTTTGCAATTTGTTCAATGAACAATGGAGACAGCAAAGAAGAAAGCTGTAGGTGGGACGCGGTGTATTGCGGCCGACTTCAGCAACACAAACACGGCCGGTGTTTCATTGTTTACATTCCCGGAAGATGACAGTCAATCTTTACCATTGGTCTGTGGAGAACTGGGACAACAGAGACTCTTACCAGGAGGACTTTGAGTTGGATACGCAGACACGGTGCCGTGAGTACGCTTCCAAACATTTGATCGCTTGCCCGTACGTGCGTGCCACTATGTGCATGTCACGTACGTAACTTTGGGGACTTTGGGGAAATATATGTGTTGTATGAACTTTGGGGAGGTGAACGGTACTTTGGGCTGTGGGATTGAGTGTGTTGTGCAGGTGTTTGAGTTGTATTGGCGGGTTATATGGACGGGAGGGGGGAGGTGTTTGTTATGCGGGATTAATTTGTGGCATAATCAATATAAGCCTGGTTGTGTTGTGGCTAATAGAGTATATATATGTCTTGTGTTTATTTACTGTTTTAGTCATTCCCAGCTGAATATCAGGTCCCACCCGCCTCTCACAGCATCTTCCCTATCTGAATCGCTCCCACTGCCCTCTAGTCCTTCACTCTGACTTTCCTCATCCACGAATCTTTCATCCTCGCTCAAATTAATGGGGAAATCGTCGCTTTCTCGGTCCGAATCGCTCTCGCTGCTGGTGGCCATGATTGTAAACAATGTGCGGATGTGAGGAGCTCCACAACCTGTGACGTCACGTGCATATCGTCTGCTACTTCCGGTACAGGCAAGGCTTTTTTATCAGCGACCAAAAGTTGCGAACTTTATCGTCAATGTTCTCTACTAAATCCTTTCAGCAAAAATATGGCAATATTGCGAAATGATCAAGTATGACACATAGAATGGACCTGCTATCCCCGTTTAAATAAGAAAATCGCATTTCAGTAGGCCTTTAAATGTACTTTGTGTTCTTTCATCGTTTCCTTCTTGTTTTCATGTTTTGTACCTTATTTTTTTGTGGACTTTTTGAGTGAAGTTGAGTTTGAGTTTATTTGGAACATGCGTGCATACAACATGATACATCACAATTTCCGGTTTCTCTATTCAACATGTTCGAAAAGGAGTAGGAAGAAGCAGAGCTTATTTAATCCTACCCCTTGTCATGTCGGGGTCGCATCTTACTGCGTGGTCGTTCTCTCAGGATGCAGACGGACAACTCTGGACGAAGCGTGCAGGTAGGAGATGATTTAATTGTCATAAATCATATAAGAGATACAAACATGTAGGAAACAACCAAATGGTAAGCTAAGGTACAAACTTAGCACAGGAATAATGAACTAGGAAACAGGAATAACCAAACGTAACTGTTGCATATAGCAAACAAGGAAGCCAGACCGAGTGTGGCGCACAACGTAATAGCTCTCTGATTAGTGCCCGGCAGCAGGTGAGCGTGCTGAACACTAATCAGAAGCAGGTGAAACCAATCAGCACCCATGGTAACCAAAACAAACCCAGGGGTGCACAAAACAGGAAGTAATATAGTTCAAAACTAAACAGAACATGACTAAACACAACTTGATCCGGGCAACGGATCATAACACCCCTTTTCCTTTACATAGCAGTTGCTAAAACTTTTGTTCACTTCCCGTTCTCAATTTATTCACAATATACTCCATAAGTGATAACATCCATCCATCCATCTATTTTCTACCGCTTAATCCCTTCGGGGTCGCGGGGGCGCTGGAGCCTATCTCAGCTACAATTGGGCGGAAGGCGGGGTACACCCTGGACAAGTCGCCACCTCATCGCAGAAGTGATAACATTAAAACATGAATAAATCATTAGTGAAGTAAGTTATATTTCATATGGGGAGATGAGTAAGATTATCTTAAAAATGAACGGATGGATGAAATCAATTCAGAATGTTTATCATGGTTCTTCTTCTTTGTACTTTGTAAACACTTTAAGTTTGAAGACTTTCTTGAAGTGGATCATATTAGTACTTTGTTTGATTTCTTTGCTTAATCCATTCCATAATTTAATTCAACATACTGATATACTGAAGGTTTTAAGTGTTGTACGTGCGTACACATGTTTTAAATTTAATTTTTCTCTAAGATTATATTTCTCCTCTTTTGTTGAGAATAATTGTTGTATATTCTTGGGTAGCAGATTGTAGTTTGCAGAATTGTATCTGTTTGCATTGATTGATTGATTGAAACTTGTATTAGTAGACTGCACAGTACAGTACATATTCCGCACAAATGACCACTAAATATTAACACCCGAATAAGTTTTTCAGCTTGTTTAAAGTCGGGGTCTGGGGTTCCTGTCGCTGGCCGGCTTGGCTGCGTGGGGGCGGTGGTCCCTGGTTCCCTGGGCACCACGCCTCCTGTTTGTGAGTTGGGCTCTCGGGGGTGATGGGGCCGTGCTCTGGCTCCCACGCACTCTGGGAGTCGAATGTATTGTACATGCAAATTCACATATGCTCACATACGTACATAGGTACCTACGCTCCCACATACATACACAAATACAGTACATATTTACCTACCTAATGTTCGTACATCCACACGCACATTCAATATACAAACATACACATACACATACTGTACATATACATTCACTGTACAAACACATATACACATTCTGTACATATACATTCACTGTACAAACACATATACACATTCTGTACATATACAAGTACATATGCATACTTACACTCATGCACATAATCACGTTTCATCAAACATATATTAACGTTGTTGCCCTAGGGTAAACTGGGTGTAACACATGGCACACTGACAAAGCTTAACCTATTGTGACTATAACAATCTACAAGGTTAATGTAGGTTGCTTCTCTTTCTCCCCCTCCATTTTTCTGCATTCTTTCGTATCTCAAGTTATCATTACGTATATGTATTGTTGCATTTAAACAACTGTATTGTTGATAATAAAGGTAAATTATTGGTATTGTTCATTATCAATAGCGCTATTTCTATTGGTATTTGTATTGATCCATTTGTAGTGTAATAATGCTCATTGTCATTTCTGTATTATTTTTTATTTTTCGCTAACTGCTTATTTGCTATTACTTTTACCATCATATTTGTACATGTCATATTTGCTGATGTTGCTCTATTGTTGTTGTTGTTGTTGTTTGCTGTTGTTGTTTTTGTCTCTCTGTCTAATCCCCCTCTTGTCCCCACAATTTCCCCCTCTGTCTTCTTTTTTTCTCTCTTTCTATCCCCTCCTGCTCCGGCCCGGCTGCACTAAATGATAATATAAATACATTTAATAAAGTCAAATACAAATAAGGCAACAAGAGAAGTATCCTACACTTCTCTTTTGTAAAGTAAATCTGAACAGCCGACATGGGCATCTACATCAACTATATGATTTGCCTGAGAAGCTGGACAGGACATAAAAAAAAAAAAATAAAAAAAAAAAATAAAAAAAAAAAATAAAAAATAAAAAATAAAGTCGGGGTCCACGTTAATCAATTCATGGTAAATGCAAATTCACTATGTCGTGGAATTTCAGTATTTTCGATTCAATGAATAAAGGGTTTGGATGTTTTTGTATGTGCACTGCAACTGCATGATTTCCCCTTTGTGGGATGACTAAAATATATCCTAGCCCTCTTCGGCTGTTCCACCCCAGTCCTGAAGGGGGCCACAATTACAGTTTTCCCAAACCAAATAAAGAAGAATAGAAGTCTACTGGCGTTTTTTCCACAGCGATAATGACCAAGACAATATGTGTTCCTCTTCTAAAAGATTAGATTAGCAGATTTGCCATAATCCTGCTAACGTGGAAACACACACGACAGAAGGTAATTAACATTCCTCGTTAGGTTATTTATAGTCGGCACTTTCGCGAGTGGAACCACTGACAATTTAATTGTACGTCATATAGCCTTGTTCCCTTTCCTGAGAGTATTCTTGCAAAGTGTCCTACAATAACATTTGGAGGCTATTAGCGATGTAACAATGTATATGTTGTTGTTATCACACACGAGAGAGCGCCTCCCGAGCCTCGCACTCATTAACCGTCCCCCCAGAGTGGTTGCCAGGCGTACCTTCATCACCCGCCTCTTATCTCTGACAGCTTGTTTGGCATCTCCAGTCTGCACCAGCTGGACCCCCTCACTGACAACCTGCTTGCCCACAGAGGAGAGGAGTCTGCTGGGGTTGGAGGATGCTGAAACATGGGTGCCGCTCCCTAAAACACGCACACAAATTCAGCCACGCTGCACAAAACACCTGCTGTAAATGTTTTTTTTCTTCACCTAGTTGTGTGGACGTTTAATCGCATGTCTTTCTTTCTCCTTTTTTTTTCTTCTCCTCACACGTTGAGGTCGGAGGTTAAGCAGGCAGCTCTTCAGAGGTTCTGTTCCTCCTTAACCCTTCGTTGCCAGACCAAAATGAGGGGGGCAAGAATGAGGTGGGCTCAGAGGGGCCTCCTGCTTTTTCAAGATGGATCGGTTCTCCTCCTGCTTGCTGGTACAGTAAACGAGGTCAGTAATGCACGTAAGAATAATAGAAGGTTGTACATATTCCCCTGCAAATATGACTTTTAAAATGATTACCCATTCAGGACTGTAACCTGGTTTTAAAATGGCAGATTTTCTATGATATAAAATAACGGTAATGCGTGTGTGTGTGTGTGTGTGTGTGTGTGTGTGTGTGTGTGTGTGTGTGTGTGTGTGTGAGATCATCAGTCAGTCGAGGACTTTCTCATACACATGTTCCAACACTAGATGGATGAACCTTTGTGATCAAAGAGCTTAAGTGCCGCTTATCTCCTGACACACACACACACTCATACACACATACTCCTCCATCCACTTTTTGCACATTCTCCTTTCCTCATTTTTTAACAAATTCAAGAAAATGCACCAACTGACCCCCCACTCCTCCACCTGCCAATATAAAATAATGTAATAAATAATAATGGAGAAAAAAAAGTTGTTTTAGCGTGGGTACAAGTAACATGCAACATGCTTTATAAAAATAAAAATAAAAATAAAAATTGTATAAAAATAATAGAATAATTCTCAACCTTTTTTCACCAAGTGAAGTTGCTTATCTGTTTTTATCCAGTGCTTTCATGCTTTTATTTCTATTTGTATCTATGTTTCTGTTTTATCTAGTGTTTATCTAGTGCAGTGGTTCTTAACCTTGTTGGAGGTACCGAACCCCACCAGTTTCATATGCGCCTTCACCGAACCCTTTAGTGAAAATTAAAATGTTTTTTTCTTTCAAATTCAAGACAAAGTTATGTTTTTTTAACTGGTGCACAAAATGAACCATGCATGAACATCACCTTGTTCAAAGAACAACACAAACACAGTGCATGAACTCACAACAAATTACACACCTGCAAATCAGATGGAAAATTAGAGGGAAAATTGTTTGGGGGTATCCATTTTTATTTACACGATGAGTTGGGTGTGTCTTGACCTCAGCGGCGGAGGCTCCGCCGAACCCCTGAGGGCGACTCACCGAAACCCTAGGGTTCGATCGAACCCAGGTTAAGAACCATTGATCTAGTGTGTGTCTTGATTTCATTTGTATTTTAATTTTTTATTATTAATTCTTACTTTCTATTTTATTTTTATACTTTGTAGCACTTTGAGATTTTAACAAATATAAAGTGCGTTACAAATGTAATTCATTATTATTATTATTATTATTAAGTACCACCTCAGAAAACACTTGGCTCTCCAAGTACCACCATTAAAATACAGTAGCATAGTAGGCCTAAGTATTCATTAAAAACAAGGCAGAGGTTTTATTTAACAATACTTTTGGCCACTAACATTACACACAGTTTGAATAGTAACACTGTGTTTGAATATTTCATTGAGTGATTCTTTGACTACAATTTGAGAATCACTGCACTTGAATGTACTACAAACAACTACAGTCATGTATGAAGTCATTTAAAAATGATGTACAGCACCTGCTTCTCCATCAAACACACCATCAGCAGCTTTTCTATATTTTCATGGATAAATGTCTGCTGTTTAGACATAATTTTGACACCTAATTCTGCTTCTGTCAGTGACGCGCTGTCAGGGGAGGCAAGTGAGGCAGTGCCTCACCTTGCCACCAGGGGGTAAAAAGGCTTAACCATGAGATGTTCAAAAACGAAGTAATAAAATAAAATATGTTTTAATATTTCTCTTTTGGATCTATGCTTTCTATGTGATTTTGGTGAGGTTCCTGTATATTTTGATAATGTACATGGTCATAATCGCGGAAATTCCGTGTTTCCTGATGAAAATAACGCGGCAGACGAAAAGTGAGGCAGACACAGGTGGTGCCTCCACGGCTCCACACAAAGTGTATTGAGCGTGTGTGCGCGAGGGGGCGCGTGCTTGTTGCCACAGGGAAAAGGCAGGCCATGAGGCAGCAAGTACCTCTGCCTCAAAGTAGGGGGCGATATATTGTCAACTTGCAGTTCAAAAGTTCATGAACCCTTAAGAAGTAGAAGAAGAAAACAACAGACAACAACTGCTACACTTCCCACAAACTGTGACGCTTTTTCGCCCAAAAAATGGAGGATTTGATTTCTAAAATAAGGAATTTTTCAAGACTGGACTTTCAATCAAAGCAAGAAGTCATTAATACTGGGAGACCAACGCCAGAGCTGCCAGATTTGGTTCAAAGGTGTGTGATCTGAGGACAGAAAGTAACGCGTTCATTTCAAAAGGATTGGTATACTGGAAAAGAATAGCTTTTTGGCTGTGCTACAAAAAAAATTATTTATTGCTTTCCCTGCTTTTTATTCTCAACGAGTGGTCGTGTTGGACCCAGATGGGATATACTGAGGTGACGACTTGTCCAGGGTGTACCCTGCCTTCCGCCCGAATGCAGCTGAGATAGGCTCCAGGACCCCTCGCAATCCCGAGAGGGACAAGCGGTAGCAAATGGGTGGGATGGATTTGAAAAACCTGCCAATAAGCCTCGAAAAACATAAAAGCTCATCTGCCCACATTCAAGGTCAGATTTCTTTAAAAACGTTTGGAATATCATGTATTGATCTGGCTCTAAATGAACAACGGAGACTACATTTCAGCATCCACAATGCCAGTGTAAAGGAACATCATGAGATAATAAAAGAGCTGATAAACACTACTTGCTTTTTGGGGAAACAGGAGCTTGCTTTTCGTGGCAATTATCTCAATTGAGAAAGAGAGACTTAAAACTCTACAACAAAGTCATAGAGATCTTCGTCCAGAAGGAAAGGCGAATGGACTTAATTTACAAGTAAAGGTAAGATATACCGTCAAGTGCAGGGGTCCCCAAACTACGGCCCGCGGGCCGGATATGGCCCGCCAGCGTCCAAAATCCGGCCTGCGGGAACTCCCAAGTTTAAAAATGTTAAATTATTTTTTTTTTTTAATCTTTCCTTTATAATCCATTTTCCACCGCTGGTTACTCTCGGTGTCTCCTAGACGCTCAGGCAAATCATATTGTCTAAAAATACATTTTCCCATCGATAACGTTATATATATATATATATATATATACACAGCTCGGCCCCCGGCCAAATTGTTTTAACCCAATGCGGCCCCCAAGTCAAAAAGTTTGGGGACCCCTGGTCTAGTGTCTGCCCTGCAGTGCTGTGTTAAATGTGTGCTAAGTGTGTTGAAATGTTTTATTCTAGCATCATACTGTGTGTTTTTGTGATTTTGAGCTGGTGCCATTGCATCATACTGTCATGTTTGTCAATCTGACTTGTGAGTCAGTGATTTAGCATCATACTGTATGTTTGTAAATCTGACTAGTGGGTCGGTGCCTCCCCAACCTCAAACCTCACTGCACGTCACTGGCTTCAGTATGGTGCAGACTAGCAGTGATACGCTCAAATTTATTTGCCAAGTTGCGGACACGCTATAAGCTAATGCTTTTGATTGATTGATTGATTGAGACTTTTATTAGTAGGTTGCACAGTGAAGTACATATTCCGTACAGTTGACCACTAAATGGTAACACCCGAATAAGTTTTTCAACTTGTTTAAGTCGGGGTCCACTTAAATTGATTCATGATACAGATATATACTATCAGATATATACTATCATCATAATACAGTCATCACACAAGATAATCACATTGAATTATTTACATTATTTACAATCCGGGGCGGGGGGGCGGGGGGTTAGGTTTGGTTGTTATCATCAGTCATCAACAATTGAGAACAGAGAAATGGATATTGGAACAGTGTAGGATATGACTTGGTAGGATATGGACAGCAAGTAGTGGGCAGATAAAGAGAGAGAGAAAGAGAGAGAGAGTAGGACCAGATGTTTTGGTCGGATCTTACGGGGTTCACTGTAACATTTGCTACGCCAAATAACTCAAAAGTTTTGCTTTCCACTTAAAACATAACCATTCGCCGAGAGACAGCTCTTATCTCAAAACACCACCGTACTTCTTAATCCCGTTTATTAATATTTTCTTATAAAACTGAAAACCATTTGTGGTCTTACCTTTTGTTTGAATACAGTGTACATTCATTCTTTACCCAGGAAAATATTTTATGCTTTGATGTAAAAGTCCTCCATATTTTTTTCCCATCAGAGGTTTGCAAGTTTCTGCCCTCCATTCAAACATGAAATAGGAAAATGCAGCTTACTTTACAAAACGGAAAAAAACCAACAATTGGAATCATACAGAAAATATTGTCAGAAAATGTTAGGCAGGAACCCAAAACGCAAGGCAGATAGATTCACAAAAAATATAGAATTTATTATACAGAAGCTGACAAGACAAAATGGCAAAAAGTCTCAACAAAAAGCGAAGCATAAGGCTTGATATGTCAGTGTATGTTGGTGACGAACCCCAAGATGCAGAGATGGCAGGCTTTGTCCAGAAAAACATGATTTAATTTAACACTATAGCAAAAAAACAAACAAAAGGGTACAAACAAAAGGCGCGGAGAACAAACTTGGCTATGAACTAAAATAGCACAAAGGCTAACTGTCGACAAGAAACAAAAACACTTATTGTGACACGAAGGAACTATGACATGAGCAGAGTGAACAAAAGTAGACAGAGCTACAACGACAAGTATTATGACAGGTAGTAGTGACATCGACAATGACAATAATCCAGCCCTGACTGGAGGGGAAGGCAGGTTTAAATAGCAGCTGGCTGATTGACACCAGGTGTGGCTAGGTGCCAATCAGCCGCAGCTGAGGGGAAGCAGCACTCAGGGAGACAATGAGGAAATAACCAAAATAAGAGCGTTGACAGGAAATGACAGAGGAAAAACTAAAACTTGACCAAACTGTCAGGGACAAGCCTGACATGATAAAAGATACAAAGTACAACAGAAGCAAAAATGAGTAATAAACAGTAAATAGTCCACCAACATTTGCGAATCAATACTGCTTGGGAAAATAAAGATAACTAAAAAAATGTGGCTTGAAGCCGGAAAAAGTAGGGAAAAAAAAAAACTAGTCACCAAAACTAGGGCGAGGAAGCAAGAAGCCAGGAGTAGATAACAACTGAAAATACTTGCAAACACCAGGATCTCAAAGACACGAAGGGCAGAACATCGAAGTAACAAACTACAACACACAATTGCAGTCCCTTGCTTAACAAGGCCTAATTGCCTAATCAGTCCCAGGTGTGACTCCTGGCTCCGCCCCCTCATCAGGCCCAGCAATGTCTACAAAGGGAAACAAACGGGTGAAAAACAGAACAATAGCCAAGAAGGCAATAACAAAGACAAAGACTACAAAACCCCAAAATAATAAATCTTGCATCATAAACCCCACGCCCCAATGACCACCACCTGGTGGCCTACCTGGTCTCTCAGGGAACTTATTGTAGAAGTTTGCAATTACAGATGGGTCTGAGATAAGTTTACGCGAGATCCACGAGTGATCCTCAGGACCATAACCTTCCCAATCTACCAAGTATTGGACGCCCCAGCCGCATCTGCTAGAGTCAATAATGGCCTTAACCTCAAATGCTGGATGACCGTCAACCAGCCTGGGAGGAGAAAGCACAGCTGGAGGGCTGAAAGGACTGGTAACAACTGGCTTGAATTTAGACACATGATAAGTGGGATAAAAGTTGGCAGTTTGAGTCTGACCGCACCCGGGTTGATAATCTTCTTCACCTCAAAAGGCCCCTCGTAACGAGGAGCCACATTCTTAGAGGATAGAGAATTAGGTAAGTCTTTAGATGACAGCCACACCTTCTGACCTGGAGCATAGGACGGCGCTGCAACACGATGGCAGTTGGCTGCACGCTGATTGCGTCTAGACCTCTTTTTCAGGGCTGTCTGAGTGTTGTGCCAAGCCTGGCGAGCCCGTCGGAAATGCTGTTCCGAGGAGGGAACGGTTATTTCTGACTCCAGAGATGGAAAGACTGGAGGCTGGAACCCATAGGCCAAGTAGAAAGGAGACTTTCCAGTTGCTGACCTGATAAGGGTGTTATGGGTGTATTCAATCCAGGGAAGTTGGCCCGCCCACTTAGTTGGGTCCTGATAGCAAACACATCTGATAGCAGCTTCCATGTCCTGATTAATGCGTTCCGACTGACCGTTAGTCTGGGGATGGTAGCCGGAAGAGAGACTGAATGACGCACCCAACGCCTTGCAGAAAGCCTACCATACCACACCGCTGATGTAAACCGAGGTCCTCTGTCCGAGATAATATCCAAAGGAATCCCATGAAGGTCCCAATGTTGAGAACTGTGGTGTACCGGTTGAAAGGTGGTAATCCTGTAACAAAGTCCAAAGCAATTTGGGATCAGGGTCTTAATGGAACAGGGAGGATCAAAGCAGACCTGCTGGGTCCTGAAGGAATGACTTACTCCGGGAGCACACAGAGCACGCCGCCACAAACTGCTTGGTGTCTGCAGCCATTGTTGGCCATCAGAAGTGCTGCGACAACAACAATAGAGTGCGACGTAATCCCGGATGACAAGCCAATTTGGAGGAATGACCCCAAACCAGGTATCTGCCCGTAATTCAGGAACGACAAATTATCGTACAGAAGGGCAGCCAACAGGTGCATGGGTATTCCGAAATACGTCCAACACCTGATCTTCCACCTCCCACTGGAGAGCCCCCACCACTTGGGATTGAGGAAGGATGGTCTGGAAAGAGGATGGCACTGGAAAGAGCATCCGGTTTTCGGTTAAGAGATCCCAGACGATAGGTGAGAGTGAAACGGAATCTGGTCAGCAATAGAGCCCACCTCGCCTGGCGGGCATTAAGTCTCTTGGCGGAGCATAAATATTACAAATTCTTATGGTCAGTAAGCACCAGAAACGGATGAAAAGAGCCCTCTAACTAATGCCTCCACTCCTAAGGCCAGCACCACGGCCAGCAACTCTCTATTACCGATATCATAGTTTCTCTCAGCTGAAGAAAGACAGCGCGAAAAAAAAGTGCAGGGGTGGAGTTTACCATCATCGGCACTACGTTGAGACAACACTGCACCCACCCCTGTCTCTGAGGCACCAACCTTCACCGTAAACTGAAGAGTGGGGTCAGGGTGGGACAACACAGGAGGGGAAGTAAATCATTTCTTTAACCTGTTGAACACTGCCATTGCCTCCTCAGGCCACCTAAACAGAACCTTCAGCACACGGCTATAGTTTCTAAAAAAGCGTCTGTAAAAGTTAGCAAAACCCAAACATTTCTGAAGAAGCTTCCAAGAGGTAGGCGTAGGCCAATCAAATGCCTGAATCTGTCCCTTTTCAACAATGAATCCAAGAAAAGAAACTGTAATGAAACGCACACTTCTCTGCCTTAACAAATAGTCGGTTCTTAAGTAATCTTTGAAGGCGCACAAGCTTAATATGTTCCCCAAGGGATGACGAAAAAATCAAAATGTCATCCAGGTAGACAAATACAAAACGGCCAAGCATGTCTCGTAACACATCATTGATTAATTTCTGAAAGGTAGTTGTACCATTAGTGAGCCCGAACGGCATGACCAAATATTCAAAATGACCCATCGGTGTATTAAATGGTGTCTTGCACTCATCCCCCTCTCTGATCCGAACCAGGTGATAAGCATTACGCAAGTCTAGTTTGGTGAACACAGTGGCAGAATGCAGTGGAGTAAATGCGGACCCCATAAATGGCAGACGGTACTTATCCCTCCCTGTGATATCATTGAGTGCTCTATAATCAATACAGGGTCTTAATGAGCCATCTTTCTTGTCTACGAAAAATAATCCTGCACCAAGAGGGGACGAAGATGGTCGTTTTAGACTTGAAGTGAGCGAGCTAGATATACAGTCCTCCCTAGAGCGACGTTCAGCAAGGGAAATATTAAAATGGCAAGAAGAAGGTAGGGGTGCAGCCGTAAGTAAATTCATAGCACAGTCGTAAAATTTATAGCACAGTCGTAAGGCCTATGAGGAGCAAGAGATAAAGCACAGTCTTTGCTAAAAATCTCAGCAAGGTCATGATAAGCGAGAGGCACTAGAGAGAGGTCAATCTCACTAACGGACACAGGATTTGGCATAAGTGACGGACATGCCGTCTGAATGTCAATGTGCATGACAAAAAACACTCCAGTCAGTAACACTTATCTTAGTCGAATCTATAAGGGATTGTGTATCTTAAGCCAAGTGAGCCCTAAAACAACCGGTGTAGACAGAGAATGTATAAGACATTTTTTTACAGATTCTCTGTGATTCCCTGCCAGAATTAAAGTCAAGGCAATTGCCCGATGGGTAATATGGGCTAGAATCTTACGATCAAGAGAGTGAACTATCTTAGGTGTAGTCAGCAGAACGGTAGGTATCTTATGCTCCGTTACAAAGTCCACATCTACGAAACAAGTATTTGCCCCAGAGTCAATCAAATAAATAAACTTGGTAGAACACCTCTCCCACAACAGAGTACCTTCCAACTGCAGACGTGCCAAGGAAAGGTCAGAGGTCGAGTGTCCCAAGGTGAAGTTCTGCTTGTCAGTAGACTGCAGAAGCTTAGGTTTGATTAGGTATCAAAGAACTATGTGGCCTGCCAGGCCACAATACAGGCACAATCGTAGTCTGAGCCAACGGCTGTGCTCAGTTGGCGAGAGATGGCTACCTCCCAGCTGCATGACCTCGTCAGTGTATCCAATGTAGCTGGTCCAGAAGTACAAACTCTAGCAGATGTGGACCCAGAATTCGCCAGACAGGTGGACGGAATGCTGCGTTCCATGGTCTTCTCCCTCGACCGCTCAAGTGTCATGCGGTGCCAGCTCATCTTTCATGCTCGGGTTGAGACTGGAGCGAAAAATGGAGCATAGAGCATGCTCATCCCACCCGCTTTCAGCTGCCAGAATCCGAAAGGAGATGGAATGTTCTGCCACTGACTCTTTGTCTCGACGCAACGTTATCAGTCGATCTCCCGCTTCTCTTTCAAGGGTGATCAAACACTTGCCTGGACTCCACCACAAAGTTTGTCAGAGAGTCTCGGAGTTCAGGGCAGTTCTTGAAGATTGCGACTGCCCAAGCCGTTGCACCACCGGTAAGAAGACTGACCAGGTTTGCCACCCTTGCTCGAACAGACGAATAAGTGGAAGGCTGGAAGTCGCACATCAACTGGCTGTGGTGGATGAAGGTATTGTACTCCAAAAAGTCTCCCTCGAATCTGGCCAGAGATGCAATACTGGGTTGACGTGACCCAGGAAGTGATGGTCTGGTGGCAGGTGACAGAAAGGACATCTCCTCGAAGTTGGCTGCCAACGACTGGACCATAGCGTTCAAATCTTGCAGGGCATTCTCATGGTCGTTGAGCCTTCGGCCCATAGTGCTTATAGCCAAGCCAACCTCCTCAGTCTCGGATGGTTCCATTGTTGGTTCGTTCTGTCAGGATCCGTGAGCCAGGAACCCAAAACGCGAGGCAGGTAGATTCACAAAAAATAGGGAATTTATTCCACAGAAGCTGATGAGGCGAAATGGCAAAAAAAAGTCTCAACAGAAAGCAAAGCATAAGGCTTGATAAAAGGTACAAAGTACAACAGAAAAAGGGTAACTAACTAGTCACCAAAACTAGGGCGAGGAAGCAAGAAGCCAGAAGTAGATAACAACTGAAAACACTTGCAACCACCAGGATCTCAAAGACACGAAGGGCAGAACAATCGAAGCAACCAACCATTTCAGTCCCCGGCTTAAGAAAGCTTAATGGCCTAATCAGTATCAGGGGGCACCTGGCTCCGCCCCCTCATCAGGCCCAGCAGTGTCTACAAACAGGTGAAAAGAGAACAATGGCCAAGAAGGCAATAACATACAAAAACTACAAAACCCAAAAAATCATAAACATAACATATATATTTCAGTTCAATGGACACATATTATTTAGTCTATAAATGCACATCACTGCCATAGGTGACAGCTGAAACTACTACGGTTTTTAATGATTTTTATTTTTGTAGTTTCATTTTCTTTGCCGTTCTTATCAAATATCAGAGAAAATGTAATACAAGTGAAAAGTTTTTTGAAAATGCTCAGCATTACTGTAAGAGTATTGAGGTTATGTTTTCATACTAAAGTAATAACCAAAGTTATTGCTTGAATATATACATTCAGTTTGCCTCCGAGCAAGAAGCTTTTATTAAAAGGGACAGCAAACGTATCTTTATTTCATTAGGGACCGAATGGCTGCTTTGACTATATATGGATGCCTTTGCAGGACACTAAGGGGCAATTGTGCGAGGCTCGCCATTAATGATGTCATTTTGTGTAGAATAAGTGGCCCAAGATGGAGTGTCATTGCTAAAAGTTTATTATGCTTCATCTTTATTAGGCGGATGCTGCTCTTCCTGTTCTTGTGTGACTGCAGACTTTCACGTTAGAAAATGTACAGACTTTTACTTTTCATGTTTCAATAGTTGCATTCATTTGAGTCATTAAAGTGGCAACATGGCGAGTTGAAGTGCATCATCACTAATCAGAAAAAGAGTCATTCCAACCATTCGCTGTCATTTGCATGAAGAAATAAAATGAATGATAAAATTAACTATTTTTTATTAAGCAAAGTGTCCTGCACTTTGATCTGATCCCATCCAGCCATCCATCCATTTTCTACCGCTTGTCCCTTTTGAGGTCGCGGGGGGTGCTGGAGCCTATCTCAGCTGCATTCGGGCGGAAGGCGAAGTACACCCTGGACAAGGAAATACTCTTTAAAAGATGAATTCAAACTACAATGAACACTGAAAAAATAACATTTGTTGCATGTCCTCGCTTCCTAAATGAGATTTTTGATTAAATATGATAGTTTAAATGCTTCAGAATTGTTCTTACAAATTTTTGCTACTCTTTATTCCTACTATCCTGTAAGTGTATTCTATTAAAAAAATATGTCTATAAAATTCACGTATAAGTCGTGTTCCTGGCTTTTCACCTCTGTCCTGTTAGTTACCCTGTTACCCTGTTAAAAATATTAAAAAAATGCAACTATAATATCATCTGTATTTTTCAATTTTCAAAACAAAAAAATGCAACTAAAAAATCAAGAATGAGGGGGCCATGTTGATTAGGGTTTTTTTCAAAACACAAAATTGTGACTGAAAAATTCAAAGATGCAAGAGCCATTTTGACAGTTTTCGTTTTCAAAAAAAAATGTCAACTAAAAAAATCAAGTAGTTTTTTTTAATCCCACAATGGGGAAATGTTGTGGTTGCGGTGCAGACATTAACAAAGGTAAAAACGTAATACAAAACAATAAAAAGTAAAACAGTTTTTACAAATAATAATAACACCACTATTTACATTTGTGCATCTATATATATATATAGTACATCATTTTTATAATTTTATATTTAATTTGAGGTATTATATCTAATTAATATATACTAATATATTTAATTAATATTAATATAATGATATCAATAATATTAATATATTATTACATATTAAATATTTCTAAATAAAAAAATATGTTGTATGTTTTTATATACAGTACATATTATATTTATATTCAGTGTCGTCTGCTGTGTGGATGATCAGATTTATAGCTATTTTTCTATATATTGTAATAATACACTTATAAACTGTACATATTTACAGTTATGGTGACAATAAGCACTACATTGATATTAAACTGGTCTAAGGGAGTAGGCGTAGAATGGTACGATCCATCCTTGCTTCATGTAAAAGCCACAAGAACGGACTAATGCTGTTAAGACCCGGGAGCTAAATGAGAGTTTATGGCTGAAACCGCCTTGAAATCAGCCACGTAGATCTTAATATGAGCACGGGGGCTGTCAAGGGGAAAGAGAGCAAGAATCGGGTACGTCTAAAAGACAAAGGGTCAAAGGTTAAGGGTCAAACTAGCAGCAGACATGCCAGTCTAGGGTCAAAGGGGCTCAGACGAAGCTGATCACTAATGGAAGTGTATCTGCCTTATTGAGCTGCTTCTACTGCTGGACTCTCACTTTTTAGTCCCATTCAAGAAGCAGACATTGAGAGGAGACATTTGTCCCCCTGATTGTATCGTCGCTCATTTGTAACGTGAGAGCGAGTAGTTGATGTGCACAGGAATAATTGTTTTAACTCCTAACATACTGTAGCAGCGCCCTCAGTGGCTGCTGGTGGGGGTTGTGGGCCGCCACGGAGCCAATGTCCCATCTGATTATGGCCAGAGGACTGGATAGGCGCGCTAATCCACACACACACACACACACATACACACACGGAAACAAAGAAAGACAACCTGAGTGAGAGACAGACAAGCCCACTGAGTGGAAAAAGAGACACCCACCATGTTGGACAGCACGTAATAATATCATAGCAGGTGTGTGGACTTGGTGGCAATTTTTTTATTTGCTAAAACTGTTCCCACTACAGATTTTCCATTGGATTGAAATCCAGATTATTTGCAGGCCATGACATTGACCTAATGTATCTTTCTTCAAGTAACGTTTTTTGTAGTTTTTGCTCCATGGCAAGATGCATTATCATCATGAGAAATGATGTCATCATCCTCAAACATCCTTTTGATTGATGGAATAATAGACATGTCGAAAATATTAATGTAAACTTTATTGAAGATGTAATGACAGTCATCTCCCCAGTGCCATTACCTGACATGCAGCCCCATATCTTCAATGACTGTGGAAATGTTTTCTTCAGGCTGTCGTCTTCATGAATCAGCATCATACAAAAAGTTCTAGCATCATCACCTTGCTCAATGCAGATTTGCGATTTATCACTGAATATGACTTTCATCCAGTCATCCAGACTCCACGATTGTTTTTCTTCATCCCATTGGAACCTTGTTTTTTCTGTGTAAGTCTTAATGACAGCTTTTGTTTAGCCTTTCTGTATTTAAATGCCATTCCGTTTAGGCGCTATCCTACACTTCAATCACAGATGGTGACTCCAGTAACAAGCTACATGTAGCTAAGCTACGTAGCTTAACCTCTTAAGGCCCAAGCTGTTTGTTTACATGATTTTTTTTAAGTCCATAAGTAACAAACGTGTACTTAATGTGTAGTGACATGCTAGTTTTTATTTTTACACTTTAAAAAAAAAAATGTCATTGTATGTTATACTCTTCTGACACCACCAGATAGCAGTATAAGTGCCCATATGTCGGCATAAGACCCCAATTCAGTAGTGTACGCATGTGGCCACTAAGGCCTTTAGAGGTTAACTACATTTTCCAGTAGCTTGGCGGTAGCTTAGCTACTTTTTAACGTGTAACTTTTCCTGTAGTTTAGATACTTTTAAACCCATGTAGCCAGGTAGCTTACATCAAAGCTACAAAGAGAGAAAATGGACGGCGAATCCAGGCCCAAAAAAATATGGAGAAAATACGATGCAGGGTTTCACCTTAATCTAATTGAATGTGGCGTATCGCCACAACATTTTTATTACCGCCACACTGTGAGAATAAGTTGTTTTGTTTTTTTTACTTGAAAACAAATTAAAGTAACATAATATATTGTAGCCCCCAGAATAAATTACACAACGTCCGACGCTATTTTTAACTTTTATTACCAATCGTATGATAACAAATGGCACAATTCCAACAGATTTTACCTCCTGTGTACCCCGATAGACACACAACAACTCTTCCTCATTCTCCGCTAATCACCTTTCAGGCACGGACGGTGTTATGGCAAACGTGGGAAAAACTGACATCAAATCCAATCCACACGAACATAAAACATTACCACCAGCAGGTCGTTACAGTATAAATTGATTATATATAGTATATAGCCTATTTTTTGCGCATTATGGACAAGTGATGTACCGAAAACTCAACCACTGAAAAAAGACTTTGATTACCGAAAACAGTGCTGCTGAACCTGGATGTAAACAATCTGGACGTCATCTATGTTGCTGCTTCTTGATCTTAGCACTGCTTTCGATACCGTCGATCATAATATTTTATTAGAGCGTATCAAAACACGAATTGGTATGTCAGACTTAGCCTTGTCTTGGTTTAACTCTTATCTTACTGACAGGATGCTGTGCGTCTCCCATAACAATGTAACATCATACGCAAATACGGTGTTAGCTTTCACTGTTATGCTGATGACACCCAACTCTACATGCCCCTAAAGCTAACCAACACGCCGGATTGTAGTCAGCTGGAGGCGTGTCTTAATGAAATTAAACAATGGATGTCCACTAACTTTTTGCAACTCAACGCCAAGAAAACGGAAATGCTGATTATCGGTCCTGCTAGACACCGACATCTATTTAATAATACCACCGTAACATTTGACAACCAAACAATTACACAAGGCAACTCGGTAAAGAATCTTGGTATTATCTTCAACCCAACTCTCTCCTTTGAGTCACACATTAAGAGTGTTACTAAAACGGCCTTCTTTCATCTCCGTAATATAGCTAAAATTCGTTCCATTTTGTCCACTAGCGACGCTGAGATCATTATTCATTCGTTCGTTTCGTCTCGTCTCGATTACATATGCGGTCCTCTCCAAGGTTTCTCATAGTCATTCACATCGACGTCCCACAGGGTTGTGAGTTTTTCCTTGCCCTTATGTGGGCTCTGTACCGCGGATGTCGTTGTGGCTTGTGCAGCCCTTTGAGACACTTGTGATTTAGGGCTATATAAATAAACATTGATTGATTGATTGTCTGGAGCGTTGTCAGCATGTCTCCGATGTGGACATAACCAGATATATCCATGAAGAGCGACCTACAAAATATGCAAATATTAGGAGGACAATGGCGGCTTTTAAGAAGAGAAAGTTCAACTGGAGCAGCGCGAAGCAAGTGTGACGTCATGTATGCTTTGGCTCACCTCTGAGGGACAGAAGTTAAGAGTGTCTACACACGACTACATTTCATAAAAACACCAGAAAAAGATTAGATTTGGTGCTACAAGTTCTTAATAAAAGTCATTAAAAGGCTCTAGAATGAAACTGTCGCAGCTGGTTACACCAGTCCGTCCCTTTTATGTTGGGTTTTGTTGGTGTTCTTCTGTGTTTAGTGCTTTTTCCTGTCCTGCGCTCTTATTTTGGTGGCACTTCCTATCATGTTGGTGTTTTTCATAACTACTTTACACATGCCTTCAAGCACTTTTCCCCTCACCTGTTTTCTGTTGGTGATTAAGACCATTTAAGTTGAGTGTGAGACATCATTCTCTGTCGGGACTTTGTTTGGAATGGATATTCTTTATGCCGTGCTTTATTCCAGCATTCCGTTTTGTTGTTTTGCACCTGTCAGTTTTACTTTCATTTTTGCATAGCCCTCCCTGTGCTTCGGTGCCTTCCCAGCGGCACTCATCTTTGTTTGTTCGTTTTGAGCATCGTTAAATACTTTTACCTTCACGTTGCCTCCTTGATCTTCTGCATCTTGGGAACACGCCACTAATCACCGTCATGTGACCCGAGCGTCACAGAAACGTAAAAAAGGGACGCTTCAAGCTGACCACTCAAAAAAAACTAAACATACTTGAAGATGGAAGAGGAATTTTCTCCCAGCAGATTATATTTTTTCTTAGTGATGAAGATGACGTGCAGGAAACCCACAATAATCCTTGGCCGTATTTAGACAAATGTATATGTTAAGAGAAAACAATGCCCAAAAGCTTAGTTTTTAGTTATTCACTCTGTAAACCAAAATCATAACTGCTCTCTTCATGGAAGACGTCCAACACAAATTTAGGAACACACATTAAGGTGAGTTGAGTTCATGAAAAGTTTTACTGCACATAACCATTACCAGCTGTTCCCAAACACACAAGTCATTGTTTTTCTGGTTGTTGTCAAGATATTGATAGATGCTGTTTTTTACTGTAGGTAGAGAAGAAGAATAGCATTATAGGGGTGGGCCAAAGAAAAGGCAAACTAAATAAATACTCCTAAAGGTAGTTATAGGGTGTCCCCAGCTAAATGACAGATAGTTAATAGTAATTGGGTTTATTTGTACACTCTTACATTAACGTTGATACTATACATGTTGGCCCATAGATATAAATGCCGTTAAATGTAGCAAACTACTTTTGCCGTGTAGCTTGTAGTGTAGCTTGCTGCAATTCTCCGGGTCTAGCTTTCCCTGTAGCTTAGCTACATTTATTCGAGAGTAACTTGTAGTTTAGCTTACTACATTTTCCAAGTAGCTTGCCCATCACTGTCCATTTGTTCTTCATTTTTTTAGCTGTTCCTGGTTTCAAAACCTATTGCTTGAAGTTTTCCGTTCTCTTTGATGTTTTCTTTGGTCTACCAGTATGCTTGCCTTTTACAACCTTCAAATTGTACTTGGTCCACATTTTAGACACAGCTGACTGTGAACAATCAACATCTTTTGCAACATTGCGTGGTGATTTATCTTCTTTGTTTTAAGTGAAATCTCTCGTGTTGGAGCCATGATTCATGTCAAGCCACGTGGTGCAACAGCTCTCCAAGGTGTGAACACTCCTTTTCACTGCAAACTAATGAACAGATTTAATCTGATGCAGGGCTTATCTTTGGAAATGAACATTTACAGCGTGTATTGATAATTATTTCTTAAGAATTGTGTGATTCCTTTTTTTTTGGATCTGTTTTTCATCTAAAAATGAAACTTTTACTGACTACCACAGTTTATTTCCTTGATTTCTTTTACTTTTTTTAAAGACAGAAAGTTGCCATTTGAAATGCCATTAATTTTGTGTCATGTCTGTTGTCTGCTTTTTTCTACAAAATAAACTAACTGCATGAACATCTTTCAAGTCTTGAGATTCCATCATTTTTGCCAGGGATTGCACATGGGCCTGTATCAAAACACGTGGAAACCAGTGGTCATTTCGTTGACTAATAATTTTTGTCTTAGTTTTCCCCTGACTAAAATGAGACAATAACTAATCATAACAAAAGCCCGTTGACTAAGACATTGACGAAAATAACTGACAATTTAATCAACGAATAAAAACTAGATAAAAATGTTGACAGAAACAAAATTCAATCCTATTTAATTTTGTCTTGTAGATTGGTTCGACAAGTTTGGAATATATCCAATCCCAGCTCTTTAACAGTGCATGTGACAGGGTCAGGGAGTGAGTTACGGAGGAGAGCCAATCAAATGTTTTTCTTTGTGAGATAAGTAAGTTGGATTTCTCACCGCCAAAACAATTGAACAAGTCCCACATTGTAATATGTGCACACCTGGGAGAAAGAGGACTTAAGTCAAATAAATTTACTGTAATTTTAGATGACTAAAATGTGAAATTTAGTTGACTAAAACTGAATCAACTTCGATAACTAAAATATGACTAAAACTAAAAGGCATTTTCATCAAAAGACAATGACAATAAGATTATAACTAAATAACTGCTGTCAAACTTAATACGTGCAAATGCCGCAAGTTAGACCACATATTGCCATAAATAGGGAGGGAAATTAGTGTCTCTATGGTGACATCTGGTATACACGCAAAAACCTAATTAAAATAGAGCTGTCTGCACCACTTTTGCACTTATCAATTGTACATGCAGTCTTAGTAGATCACACGCAATCGTAATAGTACACAGAGGGCATGATTTACTAAAGGTTTGCGTGTACTAAAGCAGGTGCAAACTTGATAGCGCACTTAAAACTGATCTACTAAACATGTGCAAAGTGGATTGTGTCTGTTAAGGGAGCAGAATAAGGCATGCAATCCATTTTGCGTCTCTGTCTTCATCAATATTAAAAAAATATCTCTGATCATCAAAACGCCCACAATACTGGGAGGAGAAAATGCAAATATATTATACAGGACGTGCAATGTGATTCATCAACACTCATTACCGTTTTGGGAGCACTATTTGTGGGAGCACATGTTTAAAGGATGCATAAACTGACAGTGACACACACGGCTGTGAGAAAGAAGAGCTTGTGCTGCATAGACTAACGATGGACAGACTCCGTCTTACGTGTACATTTCAACATATTTGAACTATCGGAAATAAAAAATATTATACTTATTCTGTGTTCAGCAACATCCTTTTGTATTCTTATAGTTGCATGTTGGGTGAAAAAAACAAATTCAATTGAGTTTTGGTGTTATTCACAGTACAAAAAAACAAAAACTTCTTGAAGTATGCAGTTTTTGCGTCTTGAGCTCATAAGTGCAGCCTCTCTCCCATGCACTTTCAGGGGTAAAAAAAAAGAAGGGGTGTCAATGTAGATGCATTGCACGGCTGCTTCTAAAATGCCCATAAAAAGTGGTACATGTCTCCTGCTTGTTTGAAAAAATAGCAAAACTCCAGCTGTAGGAGCATGATAACATGGACGTGCAGTAAATTAAGTTAAGTTAAAGTACCAATGATTGTCACACACGCACACACTAGGTGTGGCTAAATTATTCTCTGCATTTGACCCATCTCCCTTGATCACCCCTTGGGAGGTGAGGGGAGCAGTGGGCAGCATTGGTGGCCACGCCCGGGAATCAAATGAGTGTCTCCGTGGTGATGCCCCGTATAGTACACGCACAGTCCTCATTTAAATAAGGCGGTCAGCACCACTTTTCAATTGCACACGCCGTTTTAGTAGCACGCAACACGCCCACTAATACTACACGCTAGTTTACAGATTACACACGCTGTTTAGCACATCTTAGTAGATCATGCCCCAAGTGCTCTATACCACTGCTGGACCAGGCAGGACACCTCTCATCTTGTGTTAGCACTTGCTTCTGAATGTCCTTGTTGCTTCAAATTTTTTTAACTTTGAAAAAGTCAGGGGGGATAAATTTCAACCGATGGGTTATATGGTCACATGTTCTTCAGTTAATTAAGGCCAACTTCCTGTGGATGACTTAGCAGCAGATTTACATCAATTTAATGTTACTGTAAAGGTGCCGTGTTATATACTGTTTTTAAACAAACCTCAAAAGTGTATGGCCAAGATTCTACGCTTGATGCTGGGATTTAGACAGTTTATAAGTGTTTTACTAAGCCCTATTTCAAACACTTTGTTTTGCAAATGAGCTAAATTTGTCCATGCTTGTCTCTGACTGAGTGGCTCCAAGTTGTGCTCTTTGATGAACTGTATCCAATTGTTTTACATATCTACTGTAAATAAAGTTAAAAAGTTAAAGTACCAATGATTGTCACACACACACTAAGTGTGGTGAGATTATCCTCTGCATTTGACCCATCACCCTCACCCCCTGGGAGGTGAGGGGAGCAATGAGCAGCAGCGGTGACCGTGCCCGGGAATCATTTTTGGTGATTTAAACCCCCCATTCCATGCACCCTTGATGCTGAGTGCCAAGCAGGGAGGTAATGGGTCCCATTTTTATAGTCTTTGGTATGACTCGGCCGGGGTTTGAACTCACAACCTACCGATCTCAGGGCAGACACTCTAACCACTAGGCCACTGAGCAAGTCGCACAAAAATCTGCACTTCTCCAACATGATAAACAAAACAAAAACACTTAAAAGGCCAGGTTTTAATTTAAGATGTGTAGCGAAGCCTGGATTTTACAAAGCTAGCCTTATAAACTTTGCCTAGCAACAAGTTGACAGGGAATTGTATTGGAAACTAAAACATCTCTTATCTTACTACAACTGCATTTGTTATCCAGTTATAATCACAATATTAAGTTTTGGAATTGATTAGAATTTGTTTATGTTGTCTGTTCACTGTTTAACAATCAATAAAAGAGATTACTTTATTCATTTTATTTAGGCTACTTAAGTGTTTTTGCGCAATAAAAACAACACTGCTATCCCCCAAAGCAACTATTTAGGCCAATAGGTATTTATTTACTGATATCCAAGCCAGAAAACTATAAAATGCATCTGCCAAAAAGTAAGGGATTGTGAAGTACGGCCTCTTTTGAGGCGCCACGTGCCTCTGCTGGGGTCTGGCAGTCTTCCAGCATGAAGCGCCCCGTGTTCCTGTTCCTGTTAAAGCATGTTTGCAAACAGGCCAGACAAGACCACTGCTGTGAGACAAACACTAAACACAAACATCGATACACAAACAAATCCATTCTTACACGCCATTCCCTTGAGTGCACATGATTGCATTGCACTCACTCAGCCTGCTGTCAAGCACCGATGTTTGCCAGCAGCAGCAACATAGTTTGGGGTCCCACCCTGTACATCTTTGCCATTGTGGCCATTATTAATACATGGTGTCACAAAGGCGCTGCCCTCTCTGTCTGACAAGGCATTTGCATAAACACAGACTTCCTCTCAATATCGCTTTGCAACACACTGTTGACCTTAAATTATGGATGTCAAATGTTTGCGACCTGTGTGTGTGTGTGTGTGTGTGTGTGTGTGTGTGTGTGTGTGTGTGTGTGTGTGTGTGTGTGTGTGTGTGTGTGTGTGTGTGTGTGTGTGTGTGTGTGTGTGTGTGTGTGTGTGTGAGCGTGTGTGTGTGTGTGTGTGTATGTGTGTGTGAGCGAGCATTTTCCTGATGACAGGTTTGACAATAAATACCATACAAATTAAACGTGGCTATAACTTAGATTAGTCAGTGTACAGCTTTTACAGTGGTATAGATTTACCATCCACTGAAAATAAGTGTTGGCAACACAAGTGCATAAAAAAAAATCACATTAAATATGTGAAGAACTCGGGGGCAAGAAAACGATTAACGCCATTGCCGCCGGTTTGAGCTGTGTGTTTTACTATTATAAACTAAGAGGTAAAATCTAATATTCTGAAAAAGCAACTTATCTATGCTGATAGTGGTTGTTCCAAATTGTTCATTTTGCTACACAATACCTAAATGCTCACGAGGGTAAATTCCATTTTAACGACTTGTTGGCATTGACACAAAGGTTATTTTTTCCACTACAATAGGCCGGAAACATCCTTGCCGAGGCACATCCTCCTTGTGTTGGAGTGTAAATATTTGGGGTTTTGGCACCAGCTCTAAGGCTACGTTCACACTGCAGCATCGGATGTCCAAATCGGATATCCAAATCGGATATTTTTGTCAAATCCAATCTTTTTAGGTGCTGTTCACATTACAAAAAAAAGTGATTTCTAATGTGAATGCAGTCTGAGCCGCATGCAAAAATGACATCATGACGTTGCATGCACTGCAGTGTTTACGGGTGTAAACATGGCTTCCGCTGGCACGTTTGTGGGAATTTCAAGGATTTCGTGCAATCAAAGTCAGCATATTCTGAACCGAATTATTGTCCAAAGAGAAGATTAAGAAGAAAAACGACAAGTATTTTTGGCTCTCGCAGTTTTACAGTATATTTTGCTTCAATGTCTGCTTGAAGAATGTGTCTGTGGGCGAGCAGTCAGAGACAGGAGATGTAAAAGTTTCACCTGAGTTCTTAAAACATTATTTTCACATGTTTTCTGCTACATTGTCAACTATGTTTTTTGAAAACGTCTATTTTGGTGAATAATTACGACGCTGATCGCTTTTTGATGGTGTTCTGGTCAGATTAATGTGACCTGAGTGCGAGAGCGTTGACATTGAGAACACATCACATATACAGGTAAAAGCCAGTAAATTAGAATATTTTGAAAAACTTGATTTATTTCAGTAATTGCATTCAAAAAGTGTAACTTGTACATTATATTTATTCATTGCACACAGACTGATGCATTCAAATGTTTATTTAATTTAATGTTGATGATTTGAAGTGGCAACAAATGAAAATCCAAAATTCCGTGTGTCACAAAATTAGAATATTACTTAAGGCTAATACAAAAAAGGGATTTTTAGAAATGTTGGCCAACTGAAAAGTATGAAAATGAAAAATATGAGCATGTACAATACTCAATACTTGGTTGGAGCTCCTTTTGCCTCAATTATTGCGTTAATGCGGCGTGGCATGGAGTCGATGAGTTTCTGGCACTGCTCAGGTGTTATGAGAGCCCAGGTTGCTCTGATAGTGGCCTTCAACTCTTCTGCATTTTTGGGTCTGGCATTCTGCATCTTCCTTTTCACAATACCCCACAGATTTTCTATGGGGCTAAGGTCAGGGGAGTTGGCGGGCCAATTTAGAACAGAAATACCATGGTCCGTAAACCAGGCACGGGTAGATTTTGCGCTGTGTGCAGGCGCCAAGTCCTGTTGGAACTTGAAATCTCCATCTCCATAGAGCAGGTCAGCAGCAGGAAGCATGAAGTGCTCTAAAACTTGCTGGTAGACGGCTGCGTTGACCCTGGATCTCAGGAAACAGAGTGGACCGACACCAGCAGATGACATGGCACCCCAAACCATCACTGATGGTGGAAACTTTACACTAGACTTCAGGCAACGTGGATCCTGTGCCTCTCCTGTCTTCCTCCAGACTCTGGGATCTCGATTTTCAAAGGAAATGCAAAATTTGCATGGTTAAAAAATAAGGTTTAAAACAGAAATAAAAATACACATTTAAAAAGCAAATATAAATTACCCTAAGAACAGTTTGTTAAATAAAAAGAGTTTAAAAGTTAAATACGGTTCAAAAAGTTAAAAGCTAAAAACAGTTCAAAGTCTCATGCTGGGTTAAAAGCCAGTGAATAAAAATGGGTTTTAAGAAGGGTCTTAAAAATAGCCAAAGAAGGGGCCTGTCTCACATGGAGAGGGAGATCGTTCCAGACTTTGGGACCCGCAACAGAGAAAGCTCTGTCCCCTCTGAGCTTGCGCTTTGTTTTGGGTACCTCCAGGATCAGCTGATCAGCTGACCTGAGGGACCGGGTGGGGGCATAGAGGTGGAGCAGCTCAGAGAGGTACGGTGGGGCAAGACCACGTAAGGATTTAAAAACAAGTAAGATAATTTTAAAATGGACTCTAAAAGACACAGGCAGCCAGTGGAGGGAGGCTAAAACAGGAGTAATGTGCTCTCTTTTTCTTGTGTTAGTTAAAAGTCGGGCAGCTGCATTTTGGACCAGCTGCAGACGTGAGAGGGAGGATTGATTTATTCCAAAATACAAAGAGTTACAGTAATCCAGCCGAGATGTGATAAAGGCATGGATTACTGTCTCTAACTGTTGCCTAGAAAGAAGTTTTTTAACCTTGGCCAGCTGACGTAAATAAAAAAAGCTGGCTTTCACCACTGTGCCAATCTGACGGTCCAATTTAAAATCACAGTCAATACGAAAGCCCAGGTTGGTGACCATGGGCTTAACGTGCAAAGCCAAAGGGCCAAAGTCAACAGGGGGGAGCTCACAGGTACCACTAGGTCCAAACACTATTACTTCTGTCTTCTTGTCATTGAAATTTAAGAAGTTTAGGGCCATCCAGGCCTTGATATCCTCAAGACAGGCAAGTAATGGCTGTATTGAAGAGGCATGATTTCTCTTTAACGGAAAATACATTTGTGTGTCATCGGCATAACAATGAAAATAAATATCATGCTTTCTTAGGATTGAGCCCAGGGGAAGTAAATAAATAGAAAAGAGAAGTGGTCCCAAAACTGAGCCCTGTGGGACCCCACATGTCAAGGGAGCAACGGAGGATTCAGATCCAGCAACATTTACAGAGAAGGTCCTGTTAGTCAAATATGACTTCAGCCAACTCAAAGCAGTACCACAGATTCCCACTTGATGCTGTAGGCGGCTAATTAAAATATTATGGTCCACCGTATCAAATGCTGCTGTTAGATCCAGTAAAACTAAAATCACATGATCACCTAAATCTGTTGCTCGAAGGATGTCATTAAAAACCCTTAATAAAGCTGACTCGGTACTATGGAGGGGTTTAAACCCAGACTGAAAGACTTCTAAAACATCACAGTCCTCTAAAAAAGTGTTTAACTGGATAAAAACAATCTTCTCCAAAATCTTTGAAAGGAAAGGCAGCTTAGAAATGGGTCTAAAATGGGCTAAAACTGAACTGTCCAGACCAGGTTTCTTTAAAAGCGGTTGAACCACGGCGTGTTTAAAACTGGTAGGAACTACACCAGAAAACAGACTGCTATTGAAAATGTTAAGAACAGGCTGCCCTATGCAAGAAAACACTTCTTTAAAAAAGGTAGGAGGGACAGCATCATGGGGAGAACCTGAGGGCTTCATATGATGAGTTAACTCTTGTAACTGCCGCAGAGTCACTTGCTCAAACTGATTAAAAACAGCAGAGTAGTTAAAGGGGACAGAAGGGTCAGAGGTCGGAACAGAAATGAGAGCCCTCGTTGTGGCAATCTTATCAATAAAATACTCTAAAAAGGCATTACACAATTCAGAGGAGGGTTCCAAACATGTAGGCTGAGGGGCATTAAGAACAGAGTCAATGGTTTTGAATAAAACACGAGGGTCAAGACTATTTGAGGCAATAATGTTTGCCAAATGTTCTCTTTTTGCCTCTTTTACTGCGTTACTGTAACGCCGTTAGTTTCGGCGGTAACTAGTAATCTAACGCGTTATTTTTTTATATTCAGTAACTCCGTTACCGTTACTACATGATGCGTTACTGCGTTATTTTACGTTACTTTTAATGTAGTATAAAGTGTGTTTTATCGGAGGGCTGCTGTGTCGTTCTGATTCTTCTTGTGTCACAAGCCGGAGAAGAGAGAGAGACATGCGCTCTGTGTGGGTGTGTCTGAGTGTGAGTGTGGGGAGCGAGGGGGGGGGCGTGTCTGATCATGGCGGAGCCAGAAGTCGAGTTTGCTAACATGGAGATATTTTCACTACTTTTCTTTTGTCGAGCACAAAGAAAAGAACATTTTAGTTAAATGTAAATTGTGCTTTGGACCAAAGATGCCATCTACTGCCCAAAACAGCAATTCAAATCTGCTGAAACAAGCTACATAGCAACATGCTTCGACGAAGCTAGTAAAGAGAGACAGAGACTCTGATGCCACTTCACCTCCACCACCACCACCATTCACCGCTGAAGGTACACACTCTGTCAATCAATGTTCCCTCTAATTGTTCATGTGTGAGCAAATGCAAAAAGTCCCTGAGCATTGAGTGGAGTCCATGTGAGCAACTTTAGACGTGCACACTGTGGCTACACCAGCAGCACACCTGTCCCAAACCTCACTAAATAACAACTTACATCTCCATCCATCCATCCATTTTCTACCGCTTGTCCCTTTCGGGGTCGCTGGAGCCTATCTCAGCTGCATTCGGGCGGAAGGCAGGGTACACCCTGGACAAGTCCCCACCTCATCACAGGGCCAACACAGATAGACAGACAACATTCTCTTATTATTAGAATCAAATGACAGCAGTCATTTCCATTTCTAATATAAGTGTTTAGGCCCACTTATAATGACAATAACAAAAAATATTGTTTTTCATGAACTGTGTACTTGTATTGTTTGTCTGGGTGGAGGTCCTGCTTTGGAAATAATTTGTACCCCTTTCAGACATTGCATTTAGTTCCCATTCAAACATTCACATGTTGCACAATGAGATGTAAGCAGGGGATCATGTGTACATTCCTGCAACTTCCTGTTTGTAAAAAATATATTTTTATTAGTATTTATTTAATATACTAACAGCATTTAATGATTAATATTTATAAATTAAGATTCCTAATAAATGACACTAGAATAAGCACACATTTGATTGGTAAATCATAGTGTAACGACCTGGAATGACACTTTATGTGTGGTGTTGGAGTTGTCCGACTTTTTGTGTGGCTGTAAACGCATCACTGGCTAAGTGCCATATGTGCAAGTGTTGGCGCACGTGAGAGAGCGAGCGGCTGCTGTTGATATAACAAAGTTGCTTTTGGTCTGGTTTGTACTGCAGAAAATGACCAGTTTTGCTAGATATCATTTTTTTTACTAATGTTTTGGTGATGTGTTTATGGCCGACAGTAAAGAGTTTTGCTCAGTGAAGTGATGGATGGAATTCATGTCCTCAAAGCGTCTCGACAGACGTTACAATATTTGAACAATGATGACGAAAACGGTTTTCTCTGTCGTGTCCGTGTCGTGTCGAAAATTGTTATGCGCTTATTTTTTTATTTGATTTTGTGCATGGCATAGATTTGCCGTGCGCAGAGGACGCTAGAGCAGTGCGCAATTGCACATGCGCGCTCCAGAGAGGGAACGTTGCTGTCAATTCTCTTATATACTCTTTCATTCTAGACTTCTAGAGTGTTTGATTATCACATCACTCTAAATGTATAGACTATAAAGTTCACAAACATAAAGAGGGATCCTAGTGGGCCAGGTCAATCTTTCCTTATCTCTAAACTAAAACTGGGGAAATGTGTAGAGTGTTCTGGGTTTCAGACATGATTTTGTATAAGAATTACTTGAGGAAGAAAATGCCTGGTTAGACTTTGTGTATGTAGTGTGTGCCTTTCTTGGTTTACATCTATGCTGTTATTATGCGGTTTGTTACTTATGTATGTTATGTTGCAGCTATTTAAAATAGTTTTGTCAATTTGTTCTGGCCAGAAACAAATTGGCCTTTGTAACATATCTTTGTCTTTGTGTGTTGTATGTAGACCACATGGCTTAGCAGAGTTGAGTGATGCAAATGCATGTCAAGTTGATCAACAGATTGTATTATTCTCCAGTGCAATAACAGTACTGAAATGAAGGCTAAAAGGGCATTAATTGGAGCTTTAAAAAGAAAAGAAAAAAGAAGTAACTAAATAGTTACTTTTCACAGTAACGCATTACTTTTTGGTGTAAGTAACTGAGTTAGTAACTGAGTTACTTTTGAAATGAAGTAACTGTAACTAGTTACTGCTTTTCAGTAACTAACCCAACACTGGAAAAGGAAGATGCAGAATGCCAGACCCAAAAACGCAGAAGAGTTGAAGGCCACTATCAGAGCAACCTGGGCTCTCATAACACCTGAGCAGTGCCAGAAACTCATCGACTCCATGCCACGCCGCATTAACGCAGTAATTGAGGCAAAAGGAGCTCCAACCAAGTATTGAGTATTGTACATGCTCATATTTTTCATTTTCATACTTTTCAGTTGGCCAACATTTCTAAAAATCCCTTTTTTGTATTAGCCTTAAGTAATATTCTAATTTTGTGACACACGGAATTTTGGATTTTCATTTGTTGCCACTTCAAATCATCAAAATTAAATGAAATAAACATTTGAATGCATCAGTCTGTGTGCAATGAATAAATATAATGTACAAGTTACACCTTTTGAATGCAATTACTGAAATAAATCAAGTTTTTCAAAATATTCAAATTTACTGGCTTTTACCTGTATATATATATATATCCCATTTATAGCCACATACAAAAGAGGCCTGGGTGGGATATGAAAAATTTGGAATAGCACTGTTCACACTGGCATAACAAAATCTGATACAGGTCACATTTGGGCAAAAAAAATCTGAATTGACCTGTGGTGTAAACAAGGCCAAAGATAAACCAAACAGTCCAATTGTAAGCCATGAGAATACAATGATTTGGATTAATAATAATACATCAATTGACAAGACTTATCCTTCACATTTCACTTTTTAATATTCCATTTCACTTCAGAAACTGAAAAGTGTCCAGCTTTTTTTCTGGTACAACCAGACAAATCCATCAGACCAATCAGTGCGTTGAATTTTGATGACATCATCCCACATCAGTGCTCCTGTGTCTATTTTGCCATGATTGGAATTAAATGAAAGCATCAATAATGAGTAACTGATGAAATCAACGAGCATGTTGTGCCCTCGCCTACTGGGCGCAAAAAGACATTCTGTTCTGATAAATCTGAGAAGTAAATGTCGACACAGTGCGGCGGGGAGAACGCCTTCTATTGCCTGTTTACATAATGTACAGCATACGTGTGTAGCCACTACTTTCTCCAATGCCAAATTGAATCGTGTGTTTCCTCTGCTGTTGTTGTCTTGTGATGCAGAGGTAAATGTTACGATGTCATGATATATGACTTCGGCTCATAACAAGCAACTTGAGAAATTTCAAGGCTTATTTTGATATAATGTTAATGATTGTGGCTTACTGTTTATGAAAACCTTAAAAACTTTTCAAAAACTGTAAGGCAATGATCATCAAAATGATAACAAATGAAGGATAGACAGATCTGACTTTGCATGTAAATATTCATCACATATTATCACATATTAGTTTCATATTTGAAGTTTAATTGCTGAAATTAATGCACTTTTGTGCATTATTCAATTTGTTTTAGTTTCACCTGTAAAGCCCCCTTATTTTTTAAGTCAGGGTTTTTCTCTACAAAAAAGCAACAACAACAAATTCAATATAGAGAGTAATAAATAAATAATCCTATAACTGAACTTGTCAATATGATTTTAGAGTTCAGAGTGTAAAGTACAGTTTAGCTGATTCTTATAGTATTATCATCAGTGTATAATATGAATTATAACAATACATCATTATTATCATTATTATATGATTATGTGTGCATCTCCTGGGTGTTAACTCTCCCCTTGTCTTTAAAACCTAGTGACACCTCTTTTCCTAACTTTAATCGAGGGTCTTTGAACGCACCACAGTTATGTGCAATGTGATGCAAAAGTGAAACTTACACATTACATATATTTCGTCTATTCTACCACACATAAATTAATCATATTGTTTCATGATAATTTTACCATATCATTTTACCTTATATTTGACATATTTTGAGCAACTATTTACAAAAAGGAAAGCAGCTATAAGGAGCTACCGGAGAAGTCCTCTCCAAGGTAAATTATATGTACATTATTATTTCCATTCATCCATTTTCTACTGCTTGTCCCTGGAGCCTATCTCAGTTGCATTCAGGAGGAAGGCGGGGTACACCTTACACATTTTATTACTTCATAAAACTACTGTAGCGGTTAGTAGTACATTATTTTGCATTGTTTTTATACAATATTATCTGGGTTTTTTTTTAAAAGCATGTTACATGTTAAAATTGTGCTGTCTTTGTGGAGAGCGAGCACCAATCAAATTGATTTCATTTAATTTCAGTGGGAGACGTGGATTTGCGATACAAGTGTTTTGAGTTAAGAGCTCCATCACAGAACCAATTGTAAACTGAGGTAAAACCGTATGTTAATTTGTTTTGATTTCCTGTCAGCAAAGATAATTTTACTAGACATGCCACTCACTTCAACAGCTGACATCTGCAAAGTAGCTTCCTTCAAGTCATTTTGTTTTGCAAAAAACGGGGGCTAAATGTCAGCTGTGTCAAGCTACGCACATTCTGACATCTCATCTTCTTTCTTCTCTGCTTCCACTTCAGCAGTTAAAAAAGGTCCTCTGATACTAACAAGGGTGTGATTTCTCCATCTCCTCAGCATCACACTTGGCCCATCACTTCACACAACATGCTTTTATTATAATAGCATTCCCTTCCATTAGTATTAATAAAGTACACGCTGTGTGTGTGTGTGTGTGTGTGTGTGTGTGTGTGTGTGTGTGTGTGTGTGTGTGTGTGTGTGTGTGTGTGTGGGTGTGTGTGTGTGTGCGTGTGTGTGTGTGTGTGTGTGTGTGTGTGTGTAAGCAATAAGCTATCCATTCATCAAATATAGATACAGAGGCATCTCAGTGTGTTTTTGTTTTTCCTCTTCATTGCTCTTTGGTCAAGCATATCTCATTGTTTCACAGTGCATTTAGTGTGTGTGTGTGCATAAGACATATTTAAATCTGCAGATGCATTATCCTGGTTCTTCCATGTCACTTCTGTCCTGCCTCACCTAGTAATTATTATGCAAAAATAACAGCACATAACAATTCCATTATGCGAGATAGTGCAACCTGCCTCTGACACCTTGTCTCGTATGTCACAGTCTCAGAGTCTCATACACTCCCTTGGAGGTGACGATAACAGATTTTCATACACAGTATAGGCAAAAATGTATTGCTCATTCACTATATTGAGTCTAATTTTGTCATAAGACAGACAATTGTGTTGATTGTTTGGTTAGATGCAGGTGTATCTATTGTCTCATAGCTTAACGTGTGACACTATGGCAAAGTGTTTTTGTTGTGAATAAGTGCAGTAGCGTGCTGTGGGAACACCAGCGCAAAGGTGTGACATCATTAAGTGGGACTCGGGTGCTTCAAGTGACATATAACACCTGTCAATTATACGACTACTCGTCACTTAGCATTAGGGTCCACCGCAGCTTTTCATTGATCACATTCAGGTGGTTCAAAATTGCGGAACTGAGACTTATTGGCATCTCAAGGGGGACAGTCACTCACCAAATGGTGCTGTTTTTGTTTCTTGTGTATTTTGTATTTAATGCAGCGCAGAGATTGATGACATGAGGTCAAGGCTTATTTAAAAAGCACATTTAAAATTAACAGCTCAAGCTGCCCCAAAGTGCTGTACAAGTTAAGTAAAAATGACAAAGATCAAACAATAAATTGATTAAAAAAAATAAAATAAAGGAAAAAAATGGCAGGAATAAAAACAAAACAAAAATAGCTGTTAAAATCAAATACAACTGAATATAAAATATAAACAGCACTATAAAAGTCTGTAAAATTGTAGCTCAGCTAGAAAAATGTGTTTTAAGTGCTGATTTAACTTATATAGGATTTATATAGGACTTATACCCCTTTTTCATAAAAATTATGATATTATGATAATCACAATAAAATATATTAATGCCGGGAAAAACATTACTTAAATCACAAAAAAGGGTGGCATAACATTTATAAAATGCCAAACAAGTCAGAAAATATAAGTTCAAGCAACAGGGAATTCAATGTTTTGTTTGTGTAAATCGTTATAAATGAACATTTTTATAAAACTATAAACAGCTTCACATTGTAAACTATGTCTGTTTGATGTGTTTATTATTTGTTTTGAAAGGTTCTGATCCTCACATCAAAACTCTAGAAAAGGTGATGGATGAAAGAAGTTGGCACCAGGCACTGTTGTCCACTGCAGAGGACATTACATAAAAAATAAACAGATTTCCGGACAATGTGGAATGTGCTCCCAACAGGTGTAAAAGAAAGGGCATCTCTATCCTCCTTCAAAACCGCAATAAAAGTACACCTCCAGGCAACTTCAACCCTAAACTAACACCCTCCCCGGATTATTAATAATCAAATGTAAATAATCAAATGTAGATACCTTATGTTATGCTTTCTGATCTCTCTCTCTCTCTTTCTCTCTCTCTCTCTCTCTCTCTCTCTCTATGTCCACTACTTGCTGTACATATCCTACCAAGTGTCGACCTACACTATTTCAATGTCCATTTCTCTGTTCTCAATTGTTGATGACTGAAGTGATGATAACAACCAAACCTAACCCCCCCCCCCCCCCCCCCCCCCCCCCCTCTACATCCCACACCCCGGATTGTAAATAATGTAAATAATTCAAATGTATATACCCCGATGATTATCTTGTTTGATGACTATATTATGGTGATAGTATATATCTGATAGTATATATCTGTATTATGAATCAATGGACCCCGACTTAAACAAGTTGAAAAACTTATTCGGGTGTTACCATTTAGTGGTCAATTGTACGGAATATGTACTTCACTGTGCAACCTACTAATAAAAGTCTCAATCAATCAATCAATCAATGTTAATATTGATTTTTCAGAGTTCCCATGTTCATGAACGTACCGTGCCTGAAAGGTGATTGGCGGATAATGCGGAAGTGTCGTTGTGTTTGTGTGTGCACGAGACTAAGGTTTACAAAAAGTTACATTATTCAAAAATAATAATAAAATAATTGTACATTCTTAAAGTGTTTACCTGAAAAAGCGTCCTTCTTGAAGTTCGCGCGTGACTCTTCACAAGTTGTGGTCGTGTTACCATAGCAACCACCGGAAAGAGCTCAATCAACGACTTCGAAAAGTAACCAAAAAAACGATTGGAATTATTAACAAGAGTCTGCCTTAAAACTTGAACACTGCGTGAGTATTTGACTTAATGAATCAACTCTGAAACTCCCCGAGGAGAACATTTCACAGTTCGTTTTTACACGAAGCCGTGTGAACTATCTATCAGTGTTCATTAATGGCGTCCTTGTTATGTGTTCGAGTGTATGATGGCAGCCATGAAGTTCCGTGACAGGAATGACACTCTCGTTGATGTCATGAAGGACCGACAGGAGCAACAACATCTAGTGGGGATACTACAGGAGCGGAAACAGGCAAGGAAATATTATGATATATATATATATATATATATATATATATATATATATATATATATATATATATATATATATATATATATATATATATTTGTGATGATATAAAAAAAAATTCACACAGCTATTAATTGCAATTAAAAAAAAAAAAAACGTTTTAAATTATTTTTTAAAAGCCCAGTTTCATGTATTCATTCATCCATTTTCTACCGCTTGTCCCTTTCGAGGTCGCGGGGGTTGCTGGAGCCTATCTCAGCTGCATTCATGTATGTACTGTATAAAATCATATGGTTGATATACCAAATATTTTAAAAACAACACATTGGTTAGGTCTACAAAATGTTTGGATTGTCATACGTACTTTTTTTAATTTAAAAGTGATAGACACATTTATGATAAGTCACAGAAATGATCCAAAACTGAAAGCAAACAGACAGATGAAAAATGCTGTAAGATCAAAAAATGAATGCGAAAGAAAAATACTGTAAATGTCAAAAACACACACAAACCTACAGCAAAACACAACTGCATGAGAGAAATGAATGAAATTAGTTTATTTCAGTCATATAATCAACCATTTTGTGTGATCAATTTAACAGCACAGATTATACATATTAACAATCATACACATACACACACAAAAAGAAAAAGAATGACCGAAAAAGGAATAGGCTGAAGCCAAGGCTTATATTTGCCTATCCTATACATTCACTGAAAATGAGATTGCCTGGATTGCATCCCTAACTCTTCCGGGCTACAATATACACCCCTCCCCCCACGCCCCTCCCCCTCCGCTACCACCAAACCCCGCCCACCTCAACCACCCCCCCCCCCCCCCCCCCCCCCCAATCTCCCGAAATCGAAGGTCTCAAGGTTGGCAAGTATGCCTAAAACTGAAATACATTTGTATTTTATATTTGTTCTTACTTTACATATTTCAAAAATCAATATCCCTTGTAAATTATAGTTTTCTTCTCTTAATTTAAATAAGATATAAATACAAGCTGGAAGGCTGTTGTTCTTTACTCGAAACACAATTTCCATTGTTTTTAAAAACTGTATGGATTGGTAGGTTCATAGTAGCACGCTTTGTGTATTATTCTAATGACCCTTTTTTTAAGTTTAATTATTGGGTCTATGTTTGTTTTATAGGCATTTCCATAAACTTAAACACAATATGTAAGATATGAAAAAATGAAAGAATAATATATATATATATATATATATATATATATATATATATATATATATATATATATATATATATATATATATATATATATATATATATATATATATATATATATATATATATATATATATATATATATATATATATATATATTGTAGCTGAGATAGGCTCCAGCGCCCCCCGCGACCCTGAGGGAAATAAGCGGTAGAGAATGGATGGATGGATGGATATATATATGCATACATTTCTTATTCAGCATATGTCTTACTTTATAAAGAATAGCAATGAATTTGGATATTTTTCCCTTTATATATTCAATCTGCGGTTTCCAACATAATTTATGATCAATTATTATTCCCAAGACCTTAGTTTAATATACTCTATCAATTTCCACTTGATTTAATTTTGATTTTGCTCCACAATTTGTCTTTGCACCACTAAACACCATAAATGTAGTTTTCTTATAATTTATTGATAACCTATTAATATCAAACCATTTTTTTTAGCTGAAGCAACTCAACCTCTATTATCCTCAACACTTCCTTCAAGTCTTCTCCTGAACAATATACAGTACATTTGTATCATGTGCAAACATAATAAATGCTGCAAGTTACAGAACAAAAGTGGAGCCAGACCTATGCTAACATTGACTACGTTCACACTGCAGGGTAGGATGTCTAATTGTGATTTTTTTTGTCACTTCCGATCTTTTTATCATTCACGTTACAAAATAATGCGATGTCTAATGTAAACGCAATCTGACCCGCGTGTAGACATGACGTCATGGCGTCACACGTGCTGCAGTGTTTACGGAAGTAAAAATGGCTTCAATTCTAGTTGGTCTCAGTCCTGCAGAATTTGTGGAAATTCCAAGGATTTTGTTCAATCAAAGTCAACTTTTTCTGACAAATTATTGTATTTAGAAGATAAAGAAGGAAGAGGGCAAGCATTTTGGCTCTCGCAGTTTGTATGACCTTTGCTTCGATGTTTGCTCTGAAGAGCATGTGGGCGAGAAGTCCACAAAAAATCGCAATTGACCTGCAGTGTGAACAAGGTCATAGATTGCTCTATTTGAAATTGTAAGATATTATGTGTTTAGCATAAACATGAAGAAAAAATTTGCTTTTAATTCTTCCGTCCCGCTCATGTCTTTAAAGTTGGACATTTTCAGGTCTGGCTCCCCTGGTAGCCTGGCAAGCTTTATTTTTGTTCTGGGAACTTGAGTGTGTTTTTGGCATTATTCGCAGCATTTTTCATTTTCAAAAAAAGATTAAATAAATTTAAATTGATGACCAACTTTACTCAGGAGCACAATATATAAAACCTGCAAAACAAAAATGATTAAAACAGGTTTTGCTGATTTTTTTTATTAAAATGAGGAAGTCAGGATTAATGGCTACAATGAGCACGTTTTGCAGTGCGCAGCTTTTTGTTTTCTTCGTTCTATTGTGTGTGGGGGGCGGGGCATAACATAAAATCATTGAGAAGCACTGCCCTAAATGAATATTATCCTCCTATACTATATGTATATATGTGTAATGCATTGTGTTTCACCATTTGTTTTTTACTTGAAACAGTGATGATTTAATATTAATAAAAAAATGTTTTTGTTTGTGGTGTTATAGAAGTTGGAGAGTTTGCAAATGCGTGAAGTGGAGCTGCTCAAGGAAGCAAAGAAGGCCAAAGATCTACTGTCAAGCTTTAATACCTTTCCAAAGGTATACAACAGCTTAACGCTGTAGTTTTTAAACAAGTTGAGTACAAAGTTTACTCAGGAAATTATAACTTATTATGTGCTGTACATTTAAAATGCACACATTGGTTTCAAACATTTTAGTGGTGCTCTGACGGCGCTTAAAAACATGAGCATTCTGTGTCTCTGCTGTGATCATCAATATCATAGAATGCAAGAAATCATGGGACTAACCCAAAAAACATTAAAAAAATAAAAATCAATACTCAAGTGTTGTAGATACATTTATCCTTTTTTACATGGAATGAAATCCAACTTCACACTTACTCTATCTGTATTTGTGTGTCAAAATTTAGCGTTCTTTATTGATTCTTCATAAAGTGATGTAAAGGAGCTACAATGATGCATGGACATATGAAGTATGCATTTAGAAAAAAAAAAAGCTCTAGCCTTGAGTGACTTTGTGTCAGAATAAGGTTTTAGTTCACAATACACACAAATCTTTCATACAGTCCCATAATCCTATATTTTTTGTGTTGGAGCACTGAACCCCCTAAAGTCAACATCTCCCTTTGTGAAGGAGCAAGATGCTGATGAAAACATGAAGAAAGCTGAGAAGGAGAGGAAAGAAGCAAGTGAGAAAGAGACTGAGGTAAAGATGCTACAGGAGGAGTATGCCCACCTGCAGCACAGGAAACAGCAGCTCCTGCATCACATGCACAGAGACACTGTGTATAAGAACTTCATGAAGCAGGTGGTGAAAATAACACAGGTAAGGCAATAAAAAGATGCTTAAATAAATGTGCCGTACAGGAACATTTGGTATACTGTACTGTACAAACGTATGTGCAGTATGCTAACACCGTAGCGCATAAGTACATACTGTATGTACATTACTTTGATTCTGATTAACATTTTAGCTCTCTTATCATTTCCTCAGTGCTTTGGATCCAAAGTTGAAGTATTTTGCATAATGTTCAGTAATATGTATGCTATTCCCATGCGAGGTGGGCTGGTAAAATCATGGCATTAAAACTTAAAAATAAGGACAATTTCAGATTGTTTTCTTTGTCCTACTTTGGCCAAAAATGAAACAAGCACATTCTAAAAATGTACACATCACAAATAATTATATTGGCAAAACACTTCAAGTTAGTTGAAAATTCTGAGGAAAAAATCAGTGCGGTTTCAAAAACACCATGAAGAACGCAATGAACTTAGACTTTGTCTCAATGTATTTACAAAGCAATTAAACATAGAGCACTTCCTGTTTAGGATTCTCTTGTTGGCAGTTCACCATTAAAACGTGTTTTGAAAAGCAACCGGGTGTTTCCTCAAAGCGCCGCATTGGTGAAATCCGCAACTGCCAAAACACATTCATTTATCGATCATTCAAATATTACAATTATAATATAATCAAAACAATCGTCAAAATGACACTAAAGCCGCCGAAATTAAGGTAACATAACTACATACCAATGTTAACACAGTAGATTTAAGCATGAAATAGAATAGAACAAACAATAAATGTAGAAACACACATTTTTCCAATGGAGTTCAGGGTGCACATCGTGCATTCGACCAATTGCAAGCGCTGCATGGAACTCTTATTACAAAGATGATGGTCAAGTAGACTCAAGTCTTTGCATCTTACCGTTTCGTTATTTTATCCGTTGAATGGATAATTTACAATAAAAGAAGGTATTGTGCGTCGATACTGCCGCCGTCTGCTGCCAGCCACAAAAGGAGCAGCTGATTGCTTGCGCCTGCGCTGATTGGAGTAGTAGCAGCCAATCCAGAAGGCTCTTATCTTTAAACAATGTTATGTGTGATGTGGGTTACACTTGAATTGCTATTGCGACATCCAGTGGACACATTTAAAACAGCAGTTTATTTAAAACAGCAATGTATTTCATTAAAAACAAATGCAGCTTATTTTTATATTTAGCACACTGATCTTGTGGTGTAGATTAAACCTGTTTGTGGGCCGTACGTTTGACAGCCCTGGTGTATACCCTGACAACATATACTGCACAATAATACTGTATATGTTCTTCTACAGCATGTAGTAAATTGTGAAAGCACATACGAATTTCTGAAACTGTGTGTGACAAAGTACTATTACAATACTGACCCGGATACCAGATACTATTTTTTCTCTAAGAAAACTGTCTGAAAAAGATATGTTGTTTTATATTATATAACAGGTGGGTGCCGAACAGCTTTTTTTCCTGCCATTCACACACTGTTAAAAGTACCTGGCCAGTTGACAAAACAACAGAGTTATGATGTCAAACTTCACACAATGATGATGATCAAAGAATCAGAGTCGTTAATAATTGGGGGGTTTTATGCATTCTAATAAACGTTAGCAAAGGTCATCTGACAATGGAGCCAAAGGGATTCGCTCTGTTCAGCCTATAAAGCACTCAAAAAAAAAAAAGCAAATATTTTATATACACTCTGTAAATATGTATGTCATTTAGTAACAGGCACATTTATAATAACATGTAATATTTACTTGTTTTAGCCTAAATATATGGAGGATGATCTACAAGTTTTAGAAGCCGTTTGCTAATCAGATCCAACTTTAGTGAAACACTAAGCATCATGCAGCAGTATTGCTAAGTGATGAACAAGAAATACAAACTATGAACATAATTTTCAAAATACTTACTGTACAATGTCTGCTCTCACTGATGATTGCTGACTGATGGGATGTTTATATCTTCCTGTTTAGATGAAGAAGTAATCATAATACACCCGGAGATATAAAAAAAGAAAGGTGGCCGCAAACGAGTGTTTTTTTGTGTCTTTCTCGCCATCTCCATATCTAAGTTTAATGTCAAAGTTGACCAACTTCTCAATGTAGGGCCACAACCTTCTACTATTCAAATTGGGGGCATGAGCTAGAATTAACTTTCACCAGCTCAGAGGCAATGTAGCAGCTCACCGGACCCCGGCTCAATATGTCAACACTGTAGCTGCATAACCTCGTTAGCGCTCTGTGATTATGGTGCCACTAAAAGTAATTTGGCTGCGTTAGCGCTTATAATATAACAATGTCACTGATACTTAGTTAATCATCAGGTCACGAGACGTAAATTATAGTATTATTACCGTTTTTTTAATGGTTATTTAGAGGGTTTTATGGACGCAATAGAGAACTCCCATTAGCTGCATTGTTAGCCACCTCCTACTTGTCGTATTATCAATTTAGAATGCATAAAAAAAGAAAAACCTATGTGTTCTTGTCTTCCATAGGGATTTTGAGTGATAGACAAAATTCCAAAAATGAGCAATTCCCCTTTTAAGATACTTTCTTTTCTGCACTTCGTCTACTATCTACAGTATGTATCTTGGTGTCACGCCACCAGCAATTATGCGCAACCATGACAAATGTAATAATAATGTACAGCATTTCCCTTGGAGATTGGACTTCTACGTTATCTCCCTCCAACTGCTTCTCTGTCAAAGCTTTTCCATATTTTCCTGGATAAATGTTCACCGATTTGGTATTATTTCAACATTCTTGGCTGGTGTTAGACTCATTCTGCTTCAGTATGGTGCTGATCAGCAGTGATACGCTCAAATTGCTTTGCCAAGTCACATTATTGATGATTTAGTTATTTAATTCCTTCCAATGGTTAGACAACAAAGATATGTCCATTTCTCATTATAGACTAATGCCAGAGAGAAAGACATGATCTTTTGGGTGAATCTTACAGGGTTCACTGTGATATTTGCAATGCCAACTAATGGCGGGGAGGCTTGTAATGCAAATTATTGTTTGCAACTTCAAGCATAACAATTAGCTGTTATCGAAAAAAAATTCTCACTGTATTAAATGTTGGAATTTCAACAAATTTTCTCTGGTGAGTCCTTTTAAGATGCAAAGTCGTCTTTGGAAAACACATTTGACATTTTACAATAATAAAAAATATGTAGACAGTATAACACCTTTTATAAAACCCAATGACACATCACAATATCCATCCATCCATTTTAATAAACAAAAATGGGGAGAGCAGTGTTTAAGTAAAGGCTTTGCTTTACAGATGAATAAACACAGTTATGATACAATCTAGGTCAGTGGTTCTTAACCTTGTTGGAGGTACCGAACCCCACCAGTTTCATACGCGCATTCATCGAACCCTTCTCTAGTGAAAAATAAAATGTTTTTTTCTTAATTTAATCTTAGTTTATAAATAATAATCATGAAATTGTGTTACTATATTAAAGAAATACTAATAAAGATATATTTTACAAACAGAAAGTTACAGGAATGTACACATGATCCCATGTTTACATCTCATTGTGCAACGTGTGAATGTTTTAGTGGGAACTAAATGCAATATCTGAAAGGGGTACAAATTATTTCCAAAGCAGGACCCCCACCCAGACATACAATACTAGTGCACAGCTCATGAAAAACAATATTTTTTGTAATTGTCATTGTAAGTGTGCCAAAACACTTATATTACAAAATAATCTCATGGAAATTACTGCTGTCATTTGATTATAATAATAAAACATTTAACTTGTTATTTAGTCAGGTTTGGGATAGGTGTGCTGCAGGTGTGGCCACAGTGCATGTGCACGTCTGACGTCGCTCACATGTGCTCCACTGAATGCTCTAGGAGTTTTTACGTTTGCTCACGCATATGGAAAATTAGAGGGAACATTATTTGGGGGTATCCATAAGACGTCGATAGGGAGAAGTTTTTATTTACACGATTAGTCAGGTGTGTCTTGTCTTCTGCGGCGTAGGCTCCGCCGAACCCCTGAGGCCGACTCACCGAACCCCTAGGGTTCAATCGAACCCAGGTTAAGAACCACTGATCTAGGTATTTTTCCCATACTTTCACAACACTGGGCTAAAGACATTATGGGACTCGCTGACATGTTTAAGGTAACTAGTAATAAATGTAATTGTATTTGTGTTACAGTTTGAAGACGAGGCATCTCTCGCAGGTCAGCTGGAGAGTCTTCTCCGCATCCGAGAACAGCTCTGTGAGAAGCAGAGGCAAGACGAGGAGCAGGTGGACCACCAGAGGAAAACCCTGCTAGCTTTTAACAGCCAGCATCACTTGATGCTTCTGCACAACAGCAACCAGCTGTCACAGCTTCATCGCAAACTGGAGAGGGCCCAACCTGAAGTGGAACACTGGGTATCAAATCTAATCCTCACTGGACAAAGTGTTTTGTTTTTTTATTGTGAGGATTGTCATCTCCTTCTGTTCTCCTCTCACAGGAGACAATGTGGAAACATATCCAGGACACAGCAGCCAAGGAAACGCTCCTGCTGGGCTTGATCAAGATGGCGACGCTCAACCTCTATGAGTCGACAGGCGGCGACGTGGAGGGAGAAAAAGGTGTGGCTCTGGGTGACACTGAGACACAACTGGACAAGGTTTGCACTTTGACAACGAGCACTGAGAAAGATCTGCTCTAAACACATTTCACAGCTGTTCTGTCTTTTTTTTGTAGATCAAGATGTTCATCCAGGACCACAAAGACATTGTGAAATTACACCAAAGTACCACACATAGCAACAACACAGAACATAACACTGTAACTTTATGAAAACATTATTGTGACTGTATTTTATTTTGACATTACATCTAAGTTATTGTGCCTCCATAGGTTTTCCAATATAAAGTGAAAACAGTGTACTTGTATGGAAGTAGAATTGTCTCACTTATATCAACTTATACATATCGATATTATATTAATACATATGCATATATTAATAAATATACAAATACAAATCTGATATGCAAAAAAATAATTTGTATAAATATATTTTTGAGATTTGACAATATATACAAATAAAATGTATAAACATAAAAATGTGACATACAAATAAATCAAGAATTTGTATAAATAAACGTGTATTTGTAAATATATTTTTGAGATTTGAATATAAATATGCTTGATCTTGTATTTGTATTGAATTTGCATTTGTGGATCGCTTTTTTGCTTTTGTGTCTATGAGACATTTCTACCACAAACCAGATGCAAAAATAAAATGTGACCTACAAATTCCCCTGAACAACCAGCCACACTTTGCACTGATAAGAGATCAGTATCTACATCGGGACAAGGTCATTAAACGGCATTGATACAATAAAATAAGCAGCTAGCACGGTCTTCCAGATTAACTGGATAAATTAGCATTAGCTAATAGAACGCTAACGTTAGCTAGCTCAGGCTCGTTGTGCGTTCTCTCTGTAAAGACATGGATTGTTTTTGTGCAGAGAACTCCGGGCATTTTGCATATAATGCATATAATGCTCTGTGACCCAGACCGCTCTGGCTGCAGTGCCCTCTGCTGGTTGCTAAGGGGAGTGTGTAGGTCACATTTATTTGTGCATCTGGTTTGTGGTAGAAATGTCTCATCGACACAAAAGCAAAACAGCCATCCACATATGCAAATTCAATACAAATACAAATACAAAATCAAGCATATTTATATTCAAATCTCAAAAATGTATTTACAAATACACGTTTATTTATACAAATTCTTGACTTATTTGTATGTCACATTTGTATTTGTATCATTTTTATATTTATAAATTGTATTTGTATATATTTTCAAATCTCAAAAATATATTTACAAATATGCATTTATTTATACAAATTATTTATTTATTTGTATATCACATTTGTATTTGTATATTTATTAATATATGCATATGTATTAATATCATATTGATATATATAAGTGAGACAATTCTGCTTCCATAACTTGCTGGTTGCTATGTAGAATATAAACATGTTTTTTTATTATACAATAAATGTATTGTTGGTTCTACACAACTTATACATCCTTATTTTCTTTCATCTATCATTGTTATATGTTTTCCTTTGCCTATTTTTTGGGATTAAAAGAAATGGCATAATAGCAAATCAGATAACACATCTTAACTTAGATGTATTTTTTGGATAATTTTCCAGAGATGCGAGCTTCTCACAATAATCTTCTCTTTGTCTCACAAATACATAATCTTCTTCTGCAGAGATTATGGAATTGTGAACCGCTCCTCCGAAAACCCCCCCAGTTTAGATAAATAAGCAGCGAAATAAATAGTTGCTTAATCCATGCATGATTATACTTTTTCACAGTAATTAAGACCCTCAGTGCTATTGTGGCTAAACTCACTCTCTATTGTTTTGTTTTGTTTTATGAATTGTATTTCAAATAAAAAGCAATGGCAAGTGAGTTAGACCACTTTTGCAAATACTATTATACATCATGATCATAACTCATTAATAATAATAATAATAATACAAAAGGTTAACTCGTTCAAAATGTAAATTTTGGATTATAATTTATCAACATTTGAAAGTGAGTTTGACCACTACAGCACTGAGGGGCTCAGTGTGTGCAACATCTATGATAAATCTTCAGAATTCTGCACTTAACAAATACATAATCAAAATACAGATCTACGCCATTTAGATTTTTTTTTAATCTGCTTTATTAAAAAAATAAGGGTATTTAAAACCCTTATGAAAGTTAATCAGTGACCGCCTCTCATTGAATATTCAGCAGTACGATATCGCCATCTTGTGGTCACAAAGCAGCAGCTGGTATACCCAACATATCAGTCGCCTGTGCCCCATCGACATTGATTAGTAATAATCAAACATCCATTAATGCATGTATCCCATACTACAAACCTGATGCTGCTCACACAGTATTGTTGTCATTTTATTTTGGGACTACTTCTTTTTCTTCTTCCCCTTGCCCTTCCCCTTGCCCTTCTTTTTGCCCTTCTTGTTCGGCTTCATGGGATTAAGAGCCAACTCCCGGCGGGTACAGTAGCCCCTCCACCAGGACTGGCAATAAAGAGTGACTTTGAGCTTCAACTCGGTAACTCTTTTCTCTTCCGCCAACCGCCGCTTCTCCATGATGCGGTTGTACTCCTTCTCTAGGTCAGCATAGGGCTTCTCCAGTCTGTTGCATTCTCCTTCTTCCCTCTCAACATCAATCTGACATAACTCCAGCTCAGCCTGGGAGATAAAGAGAAAGACGGTCACTTACCATTTTAAAGTTTATATTTCAACAATTCATTCATCATTTTAGAGAATCGCAATGGTTAAAATGCAGTTATTGTAGTAAGAAGACAGAGTGACATATTCACTATAGCCAAGCTTCTATCTATGTCTGTTACTGGGAAGTAAACACTATCCATCCATCCATTTTCTACCGCTTATTCCCTTTGGGGTCGCGGGGGGCGCTGGAGCCTATCTCAGCTACAATCGGGCGGAAGGCGGGGTACACCCTGGACAAGTCGCCACCTCATCACAGGGCCAACACAGATAGACAGACAACATTCACACTCACATCCACACACTAGGGCCAATTTAGTGTTGCCAATCAACCTATCCCCAGGTGCATGTCTTTGGAAGTGGGAGGAAGCCGGAGTACCCGGAGGGAACCCACGCAGTCACGGGGAGGACATGCAAACTCCACACAGAAAGATCCCGAGCCCGGGATTGAACCCAAGACTACTCAGGACCTTCGTATTGTGAGGCAGATGCACTAACCCCTCTTCCACCGTGAAGCCCAAGTAAACACTAGGACTAGCAAAATAATACATGATTACTAATCTGACGAAAAATGTTGACTTGTGCGCAAATGTGCGTTTGATCAGGTAGTGACAGGCTGCACGACCAAGTAAGTCAATATGGAAGACACTAAACACCAAGATAGTCCTCTCCAAAAAAAAAAACCATGACGGAACAGGTACAATGAAATGGCCTCATTCACCGCGGTCTACCTGACACGTGAAATGTGACAAATTGTGTGTGGGGGGGGTGAACTATCAACTTTAGCTGCCAGATGGCAGTAGAGTGTTGAGTATCTTAAAATGTGTTTTGGCAATCCTAACTTTGACCACAGCCTCAGTTGCTTCGTAGAGTGGCGTATTCCATGATGATTTTCAGCAGACTGCATTGCAAAATGATTAACCCCCAACTTCCTCTAACGTGAGATCCACCCAAGAACGGGGCCATATAAATCCCTTCCCTACTGTAAGAGTGCCCTGATTTATGAGTATTTTGAGATTAGAGAGTCTCTCGACTATAGTCGAGAGACTCTCTTAATTGTTATTTTTGAAGTTGCAAGCAGAAATTTGCATTACAAGCATTCCCGCTATTAGTTGGCGTAGCAAATGTCACAGTGGACCCCGTAAGATCCGCCCAAAACATCTAGTGTTATAATCTTATACTGTAGATAGAGATGGACATAACTATGTTTTCCAACCATAGGAAGGAAGAAAGAGAGTGTGAAGGACAGTGCTGAGAAGAAGTGCATTGAATTAACAAATAAATAATCCAAAACATGATTTGGCGGAGCAGTACGAGTGTATCATTGCTAGTCTGCACCATACCGATGCAGAATTAGTGTAACACGAGCCTCGAATGTTAAAATAATATCTAAACGGCAGACATTTATACATGAAAAGTTGGAAAAGCTGCTGATGGTGTGTTTGACGGAGAAGCAGCTAGAAGTAGTGGTGTGTGATACCACTGATTTTTCTTTCCGATCCAATACCAATCCAATATCGATACTTTGTGCAAAGATAGCTAATGTGTCTACTAAAAATGTTAAAATTTAAGTCTTTTCAAATAACATTTCAATCTGGAAAAAAAAAAATACAGAAAAATGCTAAAAAGAGCAAAAAATTGTAATGTGATGAGAACAAGCTGACATTTTTAAACTAATAATTAATAATAATAATAATAATAATAAACCTAGTCACATTAGATTATATATATCTGTTTTTAGAATGTTTTTAAATAAAAAAAAATATCAAAATGGCCTCCCCATACTTGACCTTTCATTTTCAGTAAGCGGCCCTTGGTGGAGAATGTTTTGACACCCCAGACTTAAAATATTAGAAGCTCTCAAAATAAAAAAATAAATATACTTTAAATATAAACAAAGTTTAGTTAGTTAGTTAATAAAAAAATTAAATACTAACTTATGAAGTAATTTGACAATTGCAATAACAATAATAAACACTTACATATGTAACGGAACATTGGTATTTTCGTACAGGCAGATTTTTTAACACATTAAGTTATGGTGTTACACAATCATATTATTATAATTGTAGTTATTATTATATATTATTATTATTATTATTATTATTATACTATTACATGGGAATAAAACACAAGTAAAAATGTTAGGAAAAAAAGAGCAAAACAATCAGTATGTAATGAGAAAAATCTGAAGGGTTCTAACTATTAATGATAATATACTTAGTCACCTAAAATACAAAACTGACACAATATCTGTTATTAGCTTTTTTTTTTTGTATTATTATTAAAAAATATATCAATATGACTTTAATACTTTGACTTTTCAGGATGCGGCCCCTTGGTGGAAAAAGTTTGGACACTCCTGAACTAAAATATCGATATTTTGATTTGAGCATTGATTTTAGAACATAAATATCTGGTATCTGCAGTATCGATATATTCCAGTATCGATCCACACAACTTCTACTAGAAGGAGCCATAGTAGAAGTTCACTCTCCAAGGTAAATGCTGTACATTATTTTTACATTACTTCATTAAACTACTGTAGTTGTTAGAAGTACATTCTATTGTATTGTTTTATACAATATTTCTTATCTGTACGGGTTTTTTTTGTTTTTTTTAAGTGCATGTTAAATGTTAAAACTGTGCTATTTTGGGGGGCCTAGCACCATTTAAATTGATTTCAACTCATTTCAATTAGAGATTGATTCGAGACACAAGTGATTTTAGTTAAAAGCTCCGTCACAGGACCAATTTAGTTCGTAAGTTGAGGTACTACTGTATGTAAAAATATCAATCGTGATTAATCGAGAGCAATCTTGTGATTAATATTGGTTCTCAATTGTAAGTGTGCGAACTAATACATGTGTTACAAGACATAAACAATGAGTATTTAAAGTTTGTACCTGGTGCTCTTCTATTTCATCATCAAACTTTTGGATCAAGTATTCCATTTCCATCTCCACATTCTCGTTTATCTGCCAAAGAGGAAAACGTTTAAAAAAAACCCCACCAACAAGCCCATCTAAATAAATGATGTAAACTCTCATTAACCAAGTGAATGCACCTCTTGTAGTACTTTCTCGCCCTCTCTGTATTTCAGCGTCATCGTGTGGAGGCGAATGTTAAGTTTGTCTATTTCCTGCTGGAAGCTGGCCTGCTTCACCTGCGAAGTCTTAATGAGGGACTGACACTGTTTGTCTGCAACAAGCCACCAGTCCACTTCTTTCGTCTGGCTCTCCTGAAGCCGGCGCTCCAAAATGCTGAGGTCATCTGTCTTCTTGGAAATCTAAAGCATTGGGGAGAGGTCAGACATGATCTTATTTTTTTTATATTGCTATCTTTAATGTTGGGATGAATGAACAATGGATATAAAAAGTCCACACACCACCGCTGTCTGACGTAAAAAATAAAATAAAAATGAGACAACCATAAAATTCATATGCTGTTAAAAAAGTGACGCTTTGAACACAGTCATGCAAAAACTGCATTAACTGCAGAAAAAGATTCTACTTTTGTTTAATTGTACGAAGCCCTCACAGGTTTTTTTTCTTTTCTCTATTTTATTTACAAAAATCACACAGAATACAAATCAGTCCAACAAAATAACACACAATATCACAATAATAATACATGATATTCCAATTCCAAACCAATCCCAGCACAGCAACACTGCGGGTACATATGTAATTGCATTTAGGCCTGGGCTCTGGCTGGGCCATTCCAAAATAACACATTACTCACTGACGGATAGTGTTGACAACATTATGCTTGTTTATCTTCAGCCTCTGTCAAGGTGGAGGGATTTATGAACAGTTTCTCAAAAATAGGAGGTACCAGCGTGTACCTAAAAGGTTACAATGCTTGTTGCTTAGGTTGTACATTTTTGAGAGACATTTCTGTACCCTTCAGTACAGGTCCATTGTTGTACCTAATTAATTTGTACCACTTAAAGTACAATGGTAACAACCCCTTAACTAACATTATACAGCCCAAAGTGCTTCACATAGCAGGAACCTAATAAAGGGGAACTATTTTTTCTACATTTAAAACACTTCCTTGTGGTCTACATTACATGTAATGGTGGTTCTTTGGTGAAAATCAAGCACTTAGGCATGGAGACTGTTTCTACAAACATTTGTGAAAGAATGGGCCGCTCTTAGGAGCTCAGTGGTTTCCAGCGTAGAACTGTCTTAGATGCCACCTGTGCAACAAATCCAGTCGTGAAATTTCCTCGCTCCTAAATATTCCAAAGTCAACTGTCGGCTTTATTACAGGAAAATGGAAGAGTTTGGGAACAACAGCAACTCAGCCACGAAATGGTAGGCCACGTAAACTGACAGAGAGGGGTCAGTAGATGCTGAAGCGCATAGTGCAAAGAGGTTGCCGACTTTCTGCACAGTCAGTTGCTACAGAGCTCCAAACTTCATGTGACCTTCCAATTAGCCCACGTACAGTACGCAGAGAGCTTAATAGAATGGGTTTCCATGGCCGAGCAGCTGGGTTTGGAGGTTGCCAGGAGAACGGTACATTTTGGACTGCATTGTGCCGAGTGTGAAATTTGGTGGAGGAGGAATTATGGTGTGGGGTTGTTTTTCAGGAGTTGGGCTTGGCCCCTTAGTTCCAGTGAAATGAACTTTGAATGCTCCAGGATACCAAAACATTTTGGACAATTCCATGCTCCCAACCTTGTGGGAACCTTGTGATTGATTGATTGATTGATTGATTGATTGATTGATTGATTGATTGATTGAATTGATTGAACGGTTTGGCGCGGGCCCCTTCCTCTTCCAACATGACTGTGCATCAGTGCACAAAGCAAGGTCCATAAAGACATGGATGACAGAGTCTGATGTGGATGAACTTGACTGGCCTGCACAGAGTCCTGACCTGAACCCGATAAAACACCTTTGGGATGAATTAGAACTGAGACTGAGAGCCAAGCCTTCTCGACCAACATCAGTGTGTGACCTCACTAATGCGCTTTTGGAAGAATGGTGGAAAATTCTTATAAACACACTCCGCAACCTTGAGGACAGCCTTCCCAGAAGAGTTGAAGCTGTAATAGCTGCAAAAGGTCGACCGACATCATATTGAACCTTATGGGTTAGGAATGGGATGGCACTTCAAGTTCATATGTGAGTCAAGGCAGGTGGGCAAATACTTTTGGCAATCTAGTGTATGTACACACACAGTTATATAACCGTAACCCTATGCATATATATATATATATATATATATATATATATATATATATATATATATATATATATATATACATATATGCACAAACACACACACACACACACACACACACACACACACACACACACACACACACACACACACACACACACACACATATTATATATTATATTATATACACATATACAGTAGGTATGAACACAAAAATAGATAGACAGGCCCTCAGCCAAATTCTTTCAACCCAATGTTGTGGCACCCGAGTCCAAAAGTTTGGGGACCCATGGACTACAATGTCAAACGCTCAAAGGTCTTCGGGTAAATCTCTACCTTATATGGAGGTATTCGCAGATGTCACAGGTCAGAAAACGTCACGAGTCAGAGCAAATTCCAAACGGCTCGTGTAGCAAAGTATGACGGAAGGAAAGAATATTTTATAAATATCTCCGCAATGCCTCCATGGTTTGATTTAAAAATTTCTGGACTTATTGGGATCCCAAATACACAAAAACATGTACAAGTAGGTAAGAAAAGTTGGTTTTGCGCAATAGGTCCCCTTTAAATAGTTGATAGTGCCAGGAAGATTTAAATGTGTGCTTCAACCCATAATTTAAGACAATAAGAGCTCAATAAGTAAAATATCAAAGGATAAAAATGACAATAGAACAAGATCATGTAACATATGATAAATAATGATGATGATATGGCACACACTTGCAAGAAAGGGAGAGTAAATATTGTTAAGATAAGATGTGATAGGCTGATTGGCAACACTAAATTGACCCTAGTGTGTGAACGGGAGTGTGAATGTTGTCTATCTGTGTTGGCCCTGCAATGAGGTGGCAACTTGTCTAGGGTGTACCCCGCCTTCCGCCCGAATGCAGCTGAGATAGGCTCCAGCACCCCCCAAGACCCCGAGAGGGATAAGCGGTAGAAAATGGATGGATGGATGGATGGATGTGAAAATGTGGTAATGTGGGGATCCTGCTTTGTCTTCTTATGTTCTGGCTGGAGCCTATCCCAGTTCCTTCCAAGCGGAAGGCAGGGTACATCCTGGACAAGTCGCCACCTCCGTTGGAGATCTCTTGCTTTGAAAATGTGTTTATAACTGCTTACCTCCGCATCTTTTTGGATGATGGCTGCAGCTGTTTCTTCCAATTTGACGATCATATCCGTGTCAGGTGACACCGTCTCGACGGCTAGCAGTATTTCCTCTTCCGGGCTGGTCTGCAACCTGACTATCATGTGTCCATGAAATTGCTTTAACCCTAAGCTGAGCGTGTGCTCAGCATCTCCTAATTCCATGTCCACGTCTGGCTTAAACCCCAAAATGGCATCAGGGTGGGTTCGGAACAACCTTAGCAGATCCCTGACAGAGTACTTGAAGTCCCTCTCAAGCTGAGCCCTCCTTCTCCTTTTTGCAAGTTCTTTTTCTGGTGGTCCACCTGGCTCCTCATTGAGACCATTAGATTTTTCCAGCTTTTCGGTTAATATCTGATGGACCTCAAGAGCCCTTGTGAGCTCATCACGTACCTCAGCAGACGGGTGTTCTGACTTATGGACGGCAGGCAGAGATGCTGCGATCTCTATTTGACTGATGCAGTTCTCCAGTATGTTGGAGATGGACTGGGCCTCAGGAGAGAGGAGCCTGGGCAGCGGCACCTCGTGGTCACTCTCCCAGTCGTCATCTTGTTGGAGACCGGAGAATATGAGCTGGGTCGTGTCTGTCTCTATCAGTTGATCGTCAGACATGCTGTGTCACTGGTGGTGCAAAAAAGAAAATAATAATAATAATGCATTAATTAATGTTCTTAATAATTATTAGTTATATGTATAACCCCACACATAAAACATGACCAGATAAAATGTTCAATATGTAATCTCACTATTTATCCATTTCCCTTAGAGTAACATATCATGGCTGTGGGTATCCCCAAATATTTGCGCCTTATTACGTCACATGATGACGTCACTAACGATTCTCAAAACAAACGAAATGCATTTCTTCGCGAATACTCTTCATTCATTCTAACAAATCCAAATTAAACTTCAACTGTTTAAATTTGCATTCAGATTTCGAGCGTTTTTAGGTTGATATTAAAAACACCCTGCATTTCCACTTTGTTGAAAATATGTCAGAAAGGCTATTCTGTACTTACTTGACATGTCGATCGTCCAAACACAGTTGCTATGATACCGACAACATAGCTGACGCTGAGTGAATACAACTATTATTGGAGTCAAACCTGTTTATTTACCACAGGATTTTAAAATGACCCTATGCCTAAATCATATTTTCGATCTGAAAGGAATGTATTTGTATTTATGTATAATTCATGTATTAAAATATCTGCCACTTTTATTTTGAAATACAACATGGTCACAGACTGCCGTGATTCGCTGAAAGTGTCGTAAAAACGGACACGATCCTAACTCAGATGCAGCGCTCGGGTTGCTTTTGTAAATGAATGTAGTGTTTACAGGAAAGTTTGTCGTAACAAGACCCATTTTGTTTAGGGAAGCGGCTTAATAATTTTGGAGTTTGCACCTAATTCAGTTCTCCGGGGTGAGAAGATGTCGAGATGGACGCAGCAGGAGAAGGGCGGCTTGTGACACACTGACCGGCTGACTCGGTGACAGATGTCCCCTGCGTGACAGGACACGACTAAAGCTGTAAACAACAAACTATATCCACTTACTCGACAGTCAATTTAATGTTTGTTTTTAACCTGCTTAACATTTTAATTACGTATTTATTTTCGTTATGGTTCACCACAATACTTCGAAGTACTATATGTTAGCTAACAACTTAGCGTTAGCCACTGCCATGATATACTGTTTTCCACCAAAACAGTATATTTATGTAGTTAACTAGCTTTGTTCCCGTGTAACGTTTCTCTCATTTAACCGAGTATTTGTTTATTTTGTTCAGAATGGAGATTGTTGACGACGACGACGACGTGCCTCTCATCCTCACCTGGGATGATGCAAACAGCGGTTTACTCAACGAGGAGCCGGATAGGGGAGACGAGAGTAAGTAAATGTATTGTAAATACTTGTTTTACCCCCATAAAGTGTATTTAATAAACCAAATCACGTAACGTTATATGTGCCTTTTAATAAGTGGGTGTTACTTTGTTCCTATTGTTGTTGGATCGAATCTACGGTGGCCGACATGGCCAAATGACAAAAACACACACAACTCCTCAAAACAACTGCATTAGAGAAATGCTGCAAGTTCACGAAACAAAACACTGCAAGTTCACGAAACAAAATATACATTTGCTGGGTTTACAGGGGAGCCCACCTTTAAAGTGGAAGTGCACTTGTTGGAAGTTTGCCTAGCATTCACAATCCCTCTGTAAGAATAGAACACATTTGTTTTTCTTTTTTTGTGTGTGCATTCTAAGTCGTAAAATATGGCCAACAATGCAGCTAATGGGAGTAGACTATTACTCGCATAAATACCTCTAAAAATAGCCAACAATACTCCCTTTACATCTTGTGATCTGAGTATTACAGGGGCTGTTTGCAACATTTACACAGATGCCTATAGAGGGCGCTAACTTTCCAATGTATTTTACCCAGTATAGCCCTCCTTCTCACGGCTACTCATACGTAATGACGTAATTACGTACGTAGGTTACACATACTCGTGCATTAGCTTTAGGTGTTGTTAGTTAATATTAGCAATTTGGATAGTTAGCATTAGCTGTCATCAAATGTATATTCTATAATAACAACAACATGACTGCAACTTGTTCGTTGCGTCGCTTGGACTGTTTTTGTATGTGTGCACGCGCTCCCTGCCCAGACGAATTAACAAGACCGCGTGAGTGACCGCCGTGAACACCAATCATTTTATTCGAGCCTACAGAAAAAAATTGTATTACATAAAATTTGTAATTGTGAAAAATATAGACAATTGTCAAACAATTGTGTTCTGTTAAATAATTAATGGTAACATAAGCTAGCCGGTGGTGTTCTTGTTAGATTTTTTTTCTTTGAAAAATGTTACTGTGAGGAAGTTGCAAACAGCACCTTTAACCAAGTTTTAACGAAATTGTTATAAATGCTAATGCAGACAAACTATATTTAGTGGTACCGTGATCACAGAAAGCTAACTCGCTTATGCTGCTAAATTGACATATTGAGCCGGTGAGCTGGCACATTGCCTCTGAGCTGGTGAAAGTTAATTCTAGATTTATATCATGCCGCTCACCTGGATAGTAGAAGGATGTGACCATAGACCGAGAAATTGGTCATCTTAGACCCTGAGATGGCAAGAAACACACGAAAAAACGCTTGTATGCGGCACCTTTTTTTAAACCTGTGTAAGGATTATGATTATTTTATTTAGTACTGCATCAGCGTGATTGCAGAAATTTTGATTTGCAACATTTCCGTGTTGCATATGTTTTTTGTTTTTTTTTGCATTTGTATCATGTCTGTTTGGGGCATTTAGACCACCAAAAAATGGATACCTCCATATTTAGCTATCAGGATCAACTATTTCAGTATATTTTTAATGTGTAAATATTGAATGATGTTTATTAACATCTGCTTAAACACCACAACAACGTTGATTTAAATGATTTGATAATGCTACGGTATGTGCGCTAAGTACTGTTGTTGTTTACTTCTATATGGCTGTGTGCCCTCACTATCCACATTATTAGGCAATAGGCACACTTTAGATTTAGTCCAACACAAGAAGTATGTCAAGGAATTTTCATTTATAAAGATTGATTGACTAAGCATCAAGTTGTTTTTGTCATTATATTTTGCTAATATAGTTTGCTCATATAGTATATATACTATATATATATATATATATATATATATATATATATATATATATATATATATATATATATATATATATATATATATATATATATATATATATATAAATGCATACATACATACATACATACAGTACAGGCCAAAAGTTTGGACACACTTTCTTATTCAATGGGTTTTCTTTATTTTCATGACTATTTACATGGTATCAAATGTCATCAAAACTATGAATAAACACATGTGGAGTTATATACTTAACAAAAAAAGGTGAAATATTTGGAACATGTTTTATATTCTATTTCAGTCGTCCCCAAACTAAACTACTGCCCGCCCGCGTCCAAAACCCGGCCCGTGAGAAGTCCCAAGTTTAAAAGAACAAAAAAAAACACATTATTTTTCTAATCCATTTTCTACCACTTGTTACTCCCAGTGTCTCCTAATCGTATATGATATACACATACACATACACACACACAGCCCGGCCCCCGGCCAAGTTTTTTTTAACCCAATGCGGCGCCTGAGTCAAACAGTTTGGGGACCCCTGTTCTAGTTTCTTCAAAATAGCCACTCTTTGCTGTGATTACTGTTGGCATTCTCTCTGTGAGCTTCAAGAGGTCGTCACTTGAAAAGGTTCACTTCACAGGTGTCATAGTTTTGATGCCTTCAGTGACAATCTACAATGTAAGTAGTCATGAAAATAAAGAAAAAACATTGAAATGAGAAGGTGTGTCCAAACTTTTGACCTGTACTGTATAACACACATATACAGTGGGGCAAAAAAGTATTTAGTCAGCCACCAATTGTACAAGTTCTCCCACTTAAAATGATCACATAGGTCTGTAATTTTCATCATAGGTACACTTCAACTGTGAGAGACAGAATGTGAAAAAAAAATCCAGGAATTCACATTGTAGAATTTTTAAAGAATTTATTTGTAAATTATGGTGGAAAATAAGTATTTGGTCAATAACACAAATTCAACTCAATACTTTGTAATATAACCTTTGTTGGCAATAACAGAGGTCAAACGATCACTATAGGTCTTTACCAGGTTTGCACACACAGTAGCTGGTATTTTGGCCCATTCCTCCATGCAGATCTTCTCGAGAGCAGTGATGTTTTGGGGCTGTCGCCGAGCAACACGGACTTTCAACTCCCTCCACAGATTTTCTATGGGGTTGAGGTCTGGAGACTGGCTAGGCCACTCCAGGACTTTCAAATGCTTCTTACGGAGCCACTCCTTCGCTTCCTGGGCGGTGTGTTTGGGATCATTGACATGCTGGAAGACCCAGCCACGTTTCATCTTCAAAGCTCTCACTGATGGAAGGAGGTTTTGGCTCAAAATCTCACGATACATGGCCCCATTCATTCTTTCCTTAACACGGATCAGTCAGCCTGTCCCCTTAGCAGAAAAACAGCCCCAAAGCATGATGTTTCCACCCCCATGCGTCACAGTAGGTATGGTGTTCTTGGGATGCAACTCAGTATTCTTCTTCTTCCAAACACGACGAGTTGAGTTTATACCAAAAAGTTCTATTTTGGTTTCATCTGACCACATGACATTCTCCCAACCCTCTGCTGTATCATCCATGTGCTCTCTGGCAAACTTCAGACGGGCCTGGACATGCACTGGCTTAAGCAGGGGGACACGTCTGGCACTGCAGGATTTGATTCCCTGTCGGCGTAGTGTGTTACTGATCGTAACCTTTGTTACTTTGGTCCCAGCTCTCTGCAGGTCATTCACCAGGTCCACCCGTGTGGTTCTGAGATTTTTGCTCACCGTTCTCATGATCATTTTGACCCCACGGGATGAGATCTTGCGTGGAGCCCCAGATCGAGGGAGATTATCAGTGGTCTTGTATGTCTTCCATTTTCTGATAATTGCTCCCACAGTTGATTTTTTCACACCAAGCTGCTTGCCTATTGTAGATTCACTCTTCACAGTCTGGTGCAGGTCTACAATTCTTTTCCTGGTGTCCTTCGACAGCTCTTTGGTCTTGGCCATAGTGGAGTTTGGAGTCTGACTGTTTGAGGCTGTGGACAGGTGTCTTTTATACAGATAACAAGTTCAAAGAGGTGCCATTAATACAGGTAACGAGTGGAGGACAGAAGAGCTTCTTAAAGAAGAAGTTACAGGTCTGTGAGAGCCAGAGATCTTCCTTGTTTGAAGTGACCAAATACTTATTTTCCACCATAATTTACAAATAAATTCTTTAAAATTCCTACAATGTGAATTCCTGGATTTTCTTTTCACATTCTGTCTCTCACAGTTGAAGTGTACCTATGATGAAAATTACAGACCTCTGTCATTATTTTAAGTGGGAGAACTTGCACAATTGGTGGCTGACTAAATACTTTTTTGCCCCACTGTATGTATGTATGTATGTATGCATACTAATAAAGTAATTGGTGAGGTTTTTTTTCATGCTCATTTGCTTGCCATTAGTCCACTTTTGCAGTACATGCATGCGTCTTCTCAGCTTGTACTGTTTGCCTCATAAAGGTTACAAAGTGACTCATCGGAGAAAATAGCAACACAGCAAAACCCTCACGTATAGCATGCTTTTTGTGCATTTTTGTGCCCTGTAGTGTACACAGTTTGTGTGTGAGCAGACTGGGTCTTGAAATGAACAGGAAGAGAAGAGGTTGTTTTCCAGGATGTGTAGGAGTGTCTGATAAGAAAGAAAACATTCTGTTACTGTGGATTATCCTTGGGAGATGTTTCTGGAGAGAGGGAATGTTTGGGAGTTGGAATTCTTCAGAGACGCTGCAGTTGTTTTAAGTCAGATGACAGCTCACGTGATGGGATAGAGGGGTGGAGTTCAGTTTTTATGCTCATGTCATTGACTCTTTAGACCACTACAAAACAGTGAACGTCATGAAAGCAGATTGTGGTAGTCTGACACCACTTGCTGTTTTTTTAGCTTTATTATTGTTCCACGGCAAAAGATGGATTGGAATGGCTTCTGGCGGACATCACTTCTGTGGACAACAGGCGGGCCTCTGCAGGAATAGAATCTGATCTCTCACACTGCAGTGTCACACAGTCATGGTGGACAGCACACGGCTGTGACTGCATTCTTTTTTTAAGATCCAGTTTGCGTGTTAATTATGGCAACATTTTAATCCAAGGAGTTGGATCATGCACTATGCGTGGGTGGAGCGACCAGATAGACTAGTGAAGTACACAATAAGCATGCAGCTGGAGAAGAACACATGAAGGGAGTGTTTGCAATCTATCAAAGCAAATTTAACATGTCGTGTTAAGCTATTGAATGCCTTGTGAGCGTTGATGTCATGACAAGATGCTCAAACTTCAATTTTCTATATGCACCATTTAAGTGTTATCCTGGACTCTCATGAGCTCCAAATTTAAAATCGAATTAAATGTATTGATCATCACAAGCATTATTTTGTGCTCTGGACACGCACACAACACAACACTTCAATGTTTCTGCAATTAACATTAGTCCTCAGTGGAATGTGGGACCATCTGTATCCCCACGTGTGTGGAAGTTGGAAAAAGACTGTAACACTGTGAATGATTTGTGCTGTGGACTTCCACTACCGAGACAAACACACACACACATACAGCTCCAAACGGATCAATGGAGTGTTTAAACAGCCACACAGCTGCGTTCAGTGATGATCAGAGTAGCAATGAAAGTCCTGTCGTGATCTCCTCCTATTGCTCACAGATGCAATTGGACTCTTATGGTACGGGCAGTCTTTTGTGTACTGTGTATTTAGAATCGATGCTGTTTTTTTAACATTCTACAAATGTCTTCTAGATGGAGGTGCAGGGAATTATGACATTGTGAGTAACACTGTGGTGTCAACACCCGGGCCTCAAACCCACCGAGCTCACAGTGGGTCTTTACGGCAAAGTTGGGAGATGAACTACCAGGAGGCTGCCATCTACCTACAGGTATTCTCGTGCACTAACTGTAACGTCACATGATGATGTTATATAACAATGTTATTTCACCTGCCACACCCGACCTTTGCATTTTTATTTGTCTGGCAGTGAGGTAGGAAGGAATAAAGTGTATTGAACTGTAAAGCCATGTACCATGGAACCTTAGAGGATGCACACATAGTCTTATGTGACACTAACAACTATTTTGTTTGTTGACTATCCATCAGCTATTTAGAAAAAAAGCTTATTTAACAAAATTGTTGGCCTAAATTAAGAATTTTCAAGCATAAAAATGGCTAAATGAACTACAAATATCAATACTACAGTGGTATTGGCAACTAGAGATGACCAAACCTATCAGAGTGTGCTGTTCAGTATCGTGGCCACTAATTGGCTTAGCATAAAGCAGCATTACTACACTGGATTAAAAGAGTGTAACGGTGACTCTGTGTTATTTCATGTCTAGACGGCTGTAATGTATTAATAAAAATGTTATGCTATATCGATGAAAATTTATGATTAATGAAAGTATTTCCCACAAGACTTCAATTGATTTGTGTCATTGGTTTGCAGGGCGCGCTAGATGATAATTTAAATCACATAATTGGCCATGATGCATGTGAGCAGGGAAAAAAAGAGCGAAACAAAAATGTTTAGAAATATAAATTAACTTTGTTCTGTTTTTATTAAACATGGCAAGCTATTAAGAGAATTTGGATAGGTGAGGCATAACTACAGCAGCACCTGCTGGTTATTTAGAATAGTGATCTGAGCTCTCCTGTTAGAACCTCCAAAAGTCTCAAATTCTCTCTAGGCTGTGGATACTTCGACAATACACAGAGGTGAAGAGAAGTGAAATACATTTATTTAGCGCTTTCCTCTAATGACTCTAAGTGCTTTACATAGTGAAAGCCATTTTCTAAGTTACATTTAAACCAGTGTGGGTGGCACTGGGAGCAAGTGGGTAAAGTATCTTGCCCAAGGACACAAAGGCACGGCAGTGACTAGGATGGCGGAGGCGGGGATCGAACCCGGAACCCTCAAGTTACTGGCACAGCCGCAACCACGCAGCCCCACAGGATGAGGTGGTCGTTCGGGCTTTGCCAACATCTGATTTTAACAAAAAAAAAACGAGGCAAGGACAGAAATTTAGATTTTTGTCAATGTATTTAATGGTCCATAATAATAATTTATAATATCAAAACGTGTTCCTGTGACTCCTTGGCCATGTCACACGGACAGCAGCAGCAAGTGGTCGCCGCACACTGGCACCAAAAGGATCCGAAGGGGATGTCACGTATTCGGCTTCTACCGCTCCGTTGTAATAATAAATTGAGTAGTCAAACAAAGTCAAAGTTTTTTGTATCCTTTGTGATATGCTGGGATGTTAACATTTAAAAGATTGCAAGGTTACATAATTAGCAATTATATATTTTTAAACACTCGTCTGTTTTGGCGATGTATATCCAACTTCCTGCAGCACACAGCAATTTCAACTCGCTGATGATCGCTCCCAACACCAGAAAGAAGCACATTATACAGTCCTGTGTTTGGCCACAATGTGCAGCGCTTAAGAACATTGCTACTTTCAATATGATTTGCGTATTTAAAAGGGCGCGTATCCTGGGCCTGCCAAGCTACGCCGATATTTGGGACCAATTTCAAGTTGATTGCGATGTAAAAAAGAAAAGTGCACACACTTTACCAAATCTAAATTTTTACTGGCATACGTACTTTTCTGGATTTGAACATACAGTACGTCTGTTTTAGTAGGAATGCCACGCAACTGTTGTCACATGAGACCCCAGGTGCTTAACAGGTTTCAATTCCATCTACTGTACAGATTTGTTACGACAATCTGTATTTACAGACAGTCCCATTATAATGTATGGTATTCATTATTGAGGACATAGATAGCATCAAATGTATTTATGACGGTCCAAATGTATTTGTGGCTGGGCGCCACAAATAAATGTATTGGAAACACTGAATGATTCATACTTTGCGGAAATTTGATTAACGCGGTTCTGTCCAGAACCAATTAACAGCAACAAACGATGGACGACTATTCTTCATTCAGAAATATTTATTTAAGTACAATGTTGCTCATTAGGCTAACTATTTGAATTTGAATTTGAATCTGAACTTATATGAATAGGACAGTACATGTTAATGAACAGATATATTAGAAACATGAACGTAAACATGTCAGATTTTAGCCACAAACTAATTTACGTTTGTAGTCCCAGGGGTTATTCAATTTAATTTATGTAAAAGAAAGCTGTAGATTGAGGAATTGACTGCGAATTTTCCAATAATATAAATAACAATATTAAAATCATTTTCACCTCAAATACACCATTATAATCATCATCATCCAAGCAATGTTAATGTTCTTAATTCTGTAATGCTACTCACAGGAGTTTTAACAAAGTTTAGCTGCTAATTTTGGCTAAAACAATGGTTAAAGCTATTTTCCACACAACTCTGTCTCTCCCTTGTTAGCTAGCTAAAAGCTAACTATCTTGTTGTGTCGAGTCAAATGCCGCGTCCTCCAGATGTCCGACATGCCTCTGCATCACAGACGTACTGCTATGAAAAATGGTGTCCGTTTTGTAGATTTTGCAAGTTTTTTGGGTTTTTGATGTATTTAGGGTGACATTTTTTTATACTATAGATGTTTTCAGCGGTCTCGCTGACTCGCACATGTATACGGACGTCTCCAAAGACTCCATGATGACTTTTTGATCTGAAAGTTTTTGTATGACTTTAGAGGCACATTTTTCCAGCTTATATTGCATAAGCTTGGGAATTGATCTAAAAAGTGCTTCGGAATTGCTAAAAATGTGTATTAATCTTTTCCCCTCTATTTTCAACACACTTTTTATATAATAGGTTCAATTAAAGGTAAAGCATTGGTTTCCATATTTGTAATACCGTGTAAATTTGTGATTCCACTTATGCATCCACGCAAATCTGTGATTTTTGGTCAAAACACCTTTTTTTTTCCTTTAATTTGTAATTAATTGTAGGGTTTTTTTATCCGAAAACATGTCTATTCAACATAAGTTGGTAAGAATTAAAAACTGATAATAAAGCATAATAACATGGATTTAGTAACATTTGTTAGAAAAATACAAATAAAATAAATTAATAAGTTAAAATAAAAACAAGAAAAAATAAGTAAAATAAAAATAGAATACACAATACAAATGAAATAAATGTTTGAGGCATTAACTTGAAGCTTAACCTGCATTTTGCTTGTACGCATTTAGCTTGTTCACTTTTTTTGTCACGAGCAAACAACGGCAATAGAAGAGAGATGAAAAAAGTTATTGGAGTTGGATCTTATTTAATAATTAGAATACTCACTTTTATGGCAAATGTTGATCTGAAATCAGAGGAAAACACTAACGTCAAGGTAGCAAGAGGTAGAAAGAGGGGAGGATGTATGAGTCGGTGTTTTGGCGACACGTGCTCTGTTTTGGAATTCATGCGCCCCATGCATCGATATAAATCCAAGGAATGCCGAAATGTAATGCATTGAATTAATCTTTTAAATAAGTACAATTGTTACTACGGACAGGCCGATAAATGCTTTAAAATGTAATATCGGAAATTATCGGTATTGGTTTCAAAATTATCGGTATCGGTCTCTAAGAGTAATATTTATGACTTTTAAAAACGCCGCTGTGTACACGGACGCAGAGTGTAATACAGAGCGCCAATGATCCTTAAAGGCACTGCATTTGCGTGCCGTCCCAGTCACATAATATAAAAGGCTTTTGACACACACAAGTGAATGCAAGCACTCTTGATCAACAGCCATACAGGTCACACTGAGGGTGGCTGTATAAACAACTTTAACACTGTTACAAATATGCGCCACACTGTGAACCCACACCAAACAAGAATGACAAACACATTTTGGGAGAACATCTGCACCGTAACACAACATAAACACAACAGAACAAATACCCAGAACCCCTTGCAAGACTAACTCTTCCGGGACGCTACATTATACACCCCCGCCCCCCGCCCAGTACCTCACCGCACGCTGCATCCGTGTCGGCAGCGAACGTCTGTTTAGTGCTGCCGCCCATATCATCGACAAGAACAGAAATCGCATACATTGTGACAATGCTGAGATGCTTGTTTTCATTCAGAAAAATCTTCCTCTCACACGTGATGACAAGGAGAAAAATAATCAACCCACTCTTTGAGCTTCATCTGTTGCACAAATAGACTAATAGTCTGGACTGAGTGAAACTGTTTTATTTATGTTTTGTGCCTTTTTTCCCCATGCACTTTAAAGAATGGCTGTGTTTTCTACTAGTCTAGACTGAAGCAGTTTTATTAATGTTCATGCACTTTAAAGAATGGCTGTGTTATCTCCTAGTCTAGACTGAAGCAGTTTTTTATTTTTGTGCCTTTCTTGTTTTTATTTGCACATTTTTGTTACTCATGCAAATACGTTAAGAACAGGGCAGATTGAGCCCAGTTTATAGTATACTCTGGACTGAAGCTGTGTGTCTTCATTGTTTTTGTAGCTGTTGTTTTGTGGCATGTTTAAAAAAAAAAAAAAATGCACTTTGTGAAAGTCAAAGTACAGTGTTTCCCATAGTTGTAGTGGATATCAGGATTATTTCAGGGAGAGCATGTCCCACATTCCAAGGTGCTGTTTTTGAGGCATGTTAAAAAAAATAATGCACTTTGTGACTTCAATAATAAATATGGCAGTGCCATGTTGGCACTTTTTTCCATAACTTGAGTTGAAGTTGTTCTCTTATTTTGGAAAACCTTGTTACATTGTTTAATGCATCCAGCCGGGCATCACAACAAAATTAGGCATAATAATGGGTTAATTCCACAACTGTATATATCGGTATCGGTAATTAAGAGTTGGACAATATCGGAATATCGGATATCGGCAAAAAAGCCATTATCAGACATCTCTAATTGTTACCCTAAACATCACTTTGTTTTTTTTATTTTTTCATTTAACATACATGCAAACTACTTAACGATCCAATGTGCGATTTATTGGGTTATGGTTACATGTGAAGGTGTCAAAAATCAAGTGCTGCACGGCATGCTGGGAATGCCTTTGGATTCCCAGCAAAAAACAATACCTTTTTAAATCATACATTTGATCGTTTTTAGTGTGAAAAATGTATATTAAATGACAAAATACAAAAATATAACAATTTAGTGTAACAATTGTGAGATTCTTTCAATTCACTATTGCATTTCCATATCCCTTGGATTTATGAATTCCAATAGGAAGCACTTCCCATCAGAATACCGGCATAGTGTACGGTGTTGCCTTAATGCACCATCATAGTCCAGACTTTCTTAGAATCAAAAATAGACATTTTTATGAGTATCTCAGTTACTCGCCTTTATTTACTATTCGCAGGCGGTCTCCGAATATAACCCCTGCTATTTGCTGTCTTGTGTTATTTAATTTGATTCACCATTGTCCGTTAATTTAAAAAAAGAAAATACTTTGTTTAAACAGCTATGGCACACATGTTTGAATAGGTGCACCTCTGTGAGCTTTGTAGTGCTGTAAGCTTGTGTGACTCTGGAACAAACAATATGATGATTACATAACAAGGTTACATGATGTGCACCTTATGCAGTATTCTCTTCATGTTACATACAGGAAGGAGAAAACAATGACAAGTTCTTCACCCACCCCAGAAACCCCAAGGCGCTGGCGGCGTACCTTTTTGCACACAACCACATCTTCTACATGATGGAGCTACTCATAGGCCTTCTGCTCATGGCGCTGTCGCTGTGCGAAGCTCCCGCGGTGCCGACTCTGCGCCTGGACGTCTATGTGAGTGAAGACTAGCTCATGTCAACGAAGGTGCAACACGTTCATTATTACCTGTAGCCGGCATTAGAAAGAACACATTTGATCGCTGTGCAGATCCACGCCACCCTGGAGCTGTTAGCCTTAGTTATGGTGGCATTTGAGCTGTGCATGAAGCTCCGTTGGCTGGGATTCCACATCTTCATACGACACAAGAGGACAATGGTGAAGGTAACTCCATGCATAATACACTATTAATTGTCAGAGGTCAGCCCGATCACCTCAGCCCCCCCCCCCCCCAAAGACTGCAGTGAAGAACACCGTAGCCTCACGTCTCTGTTTCTCATTTTTCGCCAGACATGTGTGTTGCTGCTGCAGTTTGTAGAGGCCATAGTGGTTCTGGTCCGACAGACATCCCACATGCGAGTGACCAGAGCACTCAGACCAATTTTCCTGGTGGACTGTAGATACTGTGGTGCTGTGCGCAGGTACACAACATGGTGAAGAAGTCTGGTCTATCCATGCTACCACAAGTGGGGGGCAGTGTTTGATGTTTGCTGACTTTAATCAACAAAGGTAACTAACATTTTCAATATCCATTCAGAAATTTGCGGCAGATCTTCCAGTCCCTCCCGCCATTTATTGACATCCTCCTCCTGCTGCTCTTCTTCATGGTCATATTTGCTATTTTGGGTGAGCCTTTTTTTTAGAAAAGTGCATCGGACACGCCACCAAAACACTCAAGCACACAATGTTGTACTGTATTTCAAGTGGTGCAGTCTCGTCTCTATTTTTGATCTTTAATGTAAGAAAATATATAATGAAGCAATTATTATTTATTGAAATGAAAACTAGAAATAATGCAATTATTAAAAAATATTTCAGTGGTACCTCAACTTACAAGCACATTGCGTTCCAAGACCAAACCCTGTTTGGCCCTCCCAAAACCCCACAATGTGCATGAAACATGCCTTTTAAAAGCAAAAGATAACTTTTAGACAAGAAATATTGTTTGGAAAACTTTACAGTAGCATGTACTACAAACAACTGCAATAGTTTTATGAAATAATGTAGTAAGATTGTTCAGCATTTAGCTTGGGGACCGGCTTTGGGCTGTTTCTCTGTCCAGTGTAGCCAATTTCCCTTCTTATTTAGCGACTTGATTTCATAGAGCACGTTGCTTGTTTCTCTCGTGACATCTGCCAACACTGTCTCTGTCGTGTAACAATAGGAACTATGAAATTGCAGCTTATGTTCCAAACGGTCACATTTGAGTGACGGGAAAGAAAGGTCAGTGTTGACAACAATTGATATGTGTCTGTGTGCCAAAGGTAATGCTTGACCACCCAGTTTGTCAGTCAAGACTAAATGGAACAAATTGAAACACTTCAAAAACAGCATCTGCAGCTTCTCAACATTTTTATGGACAAATGCTTGTCGTTTGGCCGTTTGTTTCTTGTGTAAACAAAGCAGGAGCCAGAACATGTAAAAATATATTAACTCTTTATTGCTCAAAAACTACTTCAATCGACAGTGAAAATGCTGGTGACTCAAGGTATGCTTGCAACTTAAAGCATATTACTGGGATCCTCCCCTTTTGCAGGGAAGAGTCCTCCCACATTCTTTAGTTCTAAGGCTGTCTAAATAAAAAGAGGTGACTAGAATTTAAGGTTAATCATTTATTCTATATAAAAGAGTAAGTACAAACAATAGCAATACCAGCGCTGGAGAGGAGACCGAGCTGTCTAAAGTCCGGCGCCTTCTCTTCAATGGTAGCCGTCCTCACATGCTTATGTCCACCTTGCTACTCCTCCTTGGCGGAGATCAAAACTAAAAGTTCACTTAAAATGTGCGCTGAACACACACACATTTTTGTCCACTCTCGCTTCCCGCACCTGCTACATCGTGACACCATTAAAACTAAAGACAATAATGTGTGTGTGCGTGCGCAAAGATAAGAAACAAGGTGAAATCTTTGTGATTATCTCTTCGAGCAAAGCAAAGGCCAAAGCTGGTAACTTCTAAAGCGTTTCATTTTGATCAAAGGTGGGAGAATATTCATCTAACAATAATAAGAAGCTGAGTGACAGCTCGTGTCTCAAATTACTTATAAATTGAGATGAAAAAAAAATAGAAGTAAAATGTTTATATTTTGTATGCACCATGTTTATAGTAATATTTAAATGCTCTTCTTCTGTAAAGTTAGATTTTCCTCTTACTCAAAAATTGTTGTTTAATGCTATTGCTTTTTGATAAAACCAGTTTTTGACTGTGATGTTTGTGGTTTTCAACCCAGGTTTTTGCCTCTTCTCTACAAACACAGCAGATCCGGTAGGTTGTGGTTTCTTTTTGACATTCGTAGTCTAGATAGTTCTTCTTCCTCTCTGTTGTGGTCACATTTCCTGATTTAGTTTTCCTGTCTTCACTACAGTACTTCAACACTCTGGAGAACAGCATGGTCAGTCTGTTTGTGCTGCTGACCACAGCAAAGTAAGCGGAAGATCACAGTCTGGGACTGCTTCTGTCTGCGTCTTAGCGCCCGTGATACACACGCAAACATGACCATCGTTTTTTCTTGTAGCTTCCCTGATGTGATGATGCCAGCGTACTCGAAGAGCAGCTGGTCCTGTGTGTTTTTTATCGTGTACCTCTCCATCGAGCTCTACTTCATCATGAACCTGGTATTGACGTATTTAAACTGTAGAGGAACATGTAGATAAGGCAATATCAAAAAACTCACAACTGATCTATGTCAAACGACAGTACACTTTCATGGTCAAACAATTCATTTCAGGACTCTCGTAGACCTGATATGTGTTTGCATTTGAAAATCAGAACATATGAATTAAAATATAATAATTATATATACTATACATTCTTATTTACTCTAGTGATTTTGTTTTAAGTATCATTTCAATATCATTTAACAACATACAAGTGTAAAAATAAATGTATTAGTTTTGATAATACATTAAAGAACCCCTCTAATGCTGATTACATTGGCATTTATGTCATCGTTCTGGACCTAAAAATTATGACCACAGGTAAAATGTCCACCAAAATAGACACAGTAGTGATTTTAGGATTGTTTTCAAACGAGTTTCAGCACATTTTGGAATGCTGACTTTTAGCTCCAAAATGTGAGCAAGCCTTTTGATGTCCTACAGAAGACTGGAGGCAATTTTATATTGTGGAGTATGTGTTTTGGTAGCATCTTTACCCAGAACTACAATATTTTTGTGCAGAATTTGAAGGAATTCTCAAATATAGCTGCCAGATGCATTGTTGCAGGTTGCAGCAATACAACTAAAAAAGGGGTCAGCCTACATACATTTCCAAATGATGGCAATATCAGAATCCGCTTCATTGGCCAAGTATGTTTAACACACAAGGAATTTGAGTTGGTGGACTGTGCTATGTGGACAGTATGGACCTCTGCATTCGAATTGGGACGAACCAAGCGCAAGTTTATAATTTTATAGAGTTGAGTGATGTACAGCAATCATTTAATGATGAATTAAACATGAATTATTTATTAATAATGATTCTGACATGGAAGAAGAAGGTTTTTGGTTGGAGTTTGGAAAGAAATGTTAAAACTCAAGCCAAATACGATCCTAAATATGCGGAGCACCCTCTATCGGCGAAAGACTGAGTCAGAACCTACGGAATAACAGAAAGAGGACAAATCAAATTTGATTGATTGAAACTTTTATTAGTAGATTGCACAGTACAGTACTTATTCCGTACAATTGACCACTAAATGGTAACACCCGAATAAGTTTTTCAACTTGTTTAAGTCGGGGTCCACGTTAATCAATTCATGGTAATAGAAGGTATAGAAATAGAAGGTAGTCCGCTCGTATTCTACTTTGTGTCCTCTTCAACTAATATTTTCCTTAAGATGCTTGAGGAAATACTGAAATAGCATGAGAGCAGAGAAGTCCGTGTTTGGCAATTTTTGATATTTGTTTTTTGATAATAATGTAACCATAACAGTTTTGAAGTAATCATGGACCAGGGCGACAAAAACATGCAATTGAGTGATCAAAATCAAAGTTTTACATGTCTTTATCTACATTGTCTATGCGGAGAATTGGGCTTCAGTTCTGTAGAGGACGTCACACCAAAAGGTAGCGGCATATCCAGTCTGGCGATGGAAAGGAGGCGTTTCAAGTACAGTTAGTTAACAACACATCACTCAAAATAAAATTGATATTATTACAAACGACTGCCAAATTCATTTTCAGGAG